>NC_079198.1:130878590-131178590 GCF_029499605.1 Hyla sarda | reverse complement strand
AATGTTTATTATGCCTGTTTTATATAACCTTTAGATCCATGTCAGGTATTAGTTACCACCCTTCTCCTTTCACCCTCCACTTCACTTCTCTCCCATTTGTTTATCCCGTATTGCTTAGGATTATATAAGACTGGGCTTTTCAGGCTATTTTTATCGATTTTTTTTTATCTATATACGGCTACTAAAGAAAAGGCCTGCGGCCTTGAAACACGTCTAACCCCCTTTTATAAGTTTGCTGGACAACCTACCTATATCCCGAATGTGAACTGTCTCGTACCCGTGCATTGAATTTGGACAGCGCGCGCTTCAGCCACGAGGATGCTACAACTATCCGTACCCTGCTGATCCACACATACGGGCAAGTGCATTATCTTATTGTATCTCACTGCACATATACCAAGCACACCAGAAGGTGCACAATTGCTCCATATGAGGAAGTTCATGCTCCACACCTCCGCTTTATATCCAGGAGGTTCACATCCGCCGCTCACGCGGATACAATAGAAGCCGGATGGCTGAGCTGTAAATGCGTGACCTCTCTGTGAATCTTCTTTCATCAGAAGTTCACCTCGCACATCAGGCTGGCCGGGAGGCTGGAGCCATGCTCGGAGGTGTGAGCACAGGATTTCACAAACACCTTTGGATTTGGTGAGCGGTGCAGTGCACCACAGTGTGCGTTATATGTGATCATCATCATTATTGACTTTGTTGTTTATAGTGGACTTTGCTTTATGGCAACACAGTGGCTACATATGGACATTTTAGTGTTTTACCTATAAATCATATGGATATTTTATTGCTATTGGGGATTACTATCTATAGTTAGGTGGTCTTAATATCTTTATATTTTAACCTGTTATATTATTGTTATCCGAGCCTGCTGAATGGGCCCTGCGACAATGCCCTGCACTATAGGTATGTATTACATTATTTTTATTTTATTCGTACTGGATAATTACCCCAATTTCTTTCACAGTCTTTATTTATATTTGACATTCCTTTGAGGACTGGTTTCTATTATATAATTTTATATAATTAACTTTTGATTATTTTAGGCATATTGGGGTTTTAGGCAACACTAGTTACCTTGGGTATGCCTTTCACTACAGTAAGCTACACCACCCTCTTCTCTCTATATATGTTTTTTTCTGGCTTTGTAATACATTATTATTATACAATAAAGTGTGCAAATGAAAAGTACAACTTGTGCTGCAAAAATATAAGTCCTAATACAGCTTTGTCAGTGGAAAAATAAACTGTAAGGGTACAGTGTAAGAAAGTATATCTTTACTAAAGGTAATGGTGGTTGCCAAACTACGTTTCTCCAGCCTCCCACATCATGGAATAAATACTATTTTTGTTTGAAGTCTACCTGTGGTGTGCTGCCTATATATTTTTCTATACATTGAGGAACCAGTGGACCGAGGTTCAGATGATGCGGGCACCCCAAATTCTTTTTTTCTATTTATTTCTGGAAGTGCTGTTCTTATTGGAGATATATATATATATATATATATATATATATATATATATATGTGTGTGTATATATATATATATATATATATATATATATATATATATGTGAGACTTATCTCATGTCTCTCCTGACTGAGTGACTGAGAAGCAGTGTGACATATTGGCCCCTGAACCAGGAAGAAGACTGGAGCACGGCACAATCTGCCATACTGTCACTGGCTGAGGTGCTGCGGACAGCAAATAGCTGAGCTGTAGAAGTGCAAGTCAGGCCCCAGGAGCAAGAAGAGGATTGTAGCAGAGACCAGGACAGTAATACTGGAGTCACTGGGGAGCAAGGGGAGGTAAGTTTAGTTTTATTTCTGGGCGTATTAAATAATTAAAGATTTTTGCCCAAATACCCTTTAAAGGTAAATCATCAGTGAAAATATAGCTGTCGGGGGCATTGAGTTTATTTGACAGAGGTCATAAGGATACAATAATATTAATACTAAAGCATATTTAATAATATTATCAAAATATGATGATTTATCATTCAGATGTTTTAGTTATAATTTATAACTTTTATTATTGCATTGACTAATTATAGAAAGAAGCCGGGGAAATAATACATCTTTACTAGTAATAGGGTTAGATTACTTCCTTACAGTAAAAGTTATTTGATTTCTATTATTTCAGAGGACTGCTACAGTATTTCCATAATAATCATGTTTGCTCCTCACGTGGTACCGCTATGGGTACCATACTTATGTCTATTTTTACCAATCTCTGTGTAGATATATTATAAAGGATTATTACAGGGAATGAAGGGTACTAGAGAAAAGGTCTTATTTTCTGATGAATATTTGTTTTTATTGATTACTAATTTATTTAGGAAGGAGGAGGACAACCTTAGAACACATTTTCAGATAGAAAACAATCAAACTGTAATACAGTGTATTGGTCCTGTTCCATGACACTAAAGGTTCTGTCAGATATAAAAACAAATATCTCTCAAACATCTCATCTGATTTGCTTTTGTGCTTACTGTTTGTAATTAGTTGTTGACACTGTATAATACACCGCACCCAATATTGTTCCTGTGCATAAAGCAAAAATTACAAGGCATATAAGAGATAAAGCCCCCACCATAATAAAGAAAACAAACAGTTAAATGTGATCAGATTCACTTTATTGCATTTGTAATTTAAAGCAAACAGGGAACAAAACAAAGCAACTAATGCTAAGATCAGGCTCTTCAGATGCCCAAATTATCATGATTTAGGGGTCATTATTACTCCACAATAAGTCCTATAATAAAAGGGGATCCTAATATATTAATAACATATAACCTAAGTTAAAATCCCAAAAGAATAAGTATCCTTGGCAATATTTATTAAATACACAACAACTTTTTCTTATATTAATCCCTTGCCTCAAAACGCAGTTTATAAATGGTGCTGCGGCACGGCAAGGTTATGAAGCGAGCTCAGGAGCTGAGCTCGCATCATACCTGCACGGTTCCGGCTGCTATCAGCAGCCAGGACCCGTGGCTAATGCCGGACATCGCCGTACAGACAGATCACCGGCATTAACTCTTTAGACGCGGCGATCAAAGTTGATGGAAGAGAAAGTGAAAGCTTCCCGGAAGCTCAGTCAGGCTGATTGAGACTATTGCAGTGAAAAAGTGATGTCCCGGTCAGCTAGGACGCATTAAGAGGGTGTCTCACCTGCCTCCTGTGCATCCGATCAGCGATTGATAGCTTCAAGCCTGAAATCCAGGCTTGAGCAATCGACCACTGATAACACTGATCAATGCAATGCAATGGCATTGATGAGTGTATTGAATCAATGTATTGCCTGTTATAGTCCCCTATGGAGGCTATAACCAAAAACAGAAAAGTTAATAAAGATGATTCAACCCCTTCCCCAATAAAAGTCTGAATCACCCCCTTTTCCCATTTAAAAAAAAAAACTGTGTAAATAAAATAAGAATAAACATATGTGGTATCGCCAGGTGTGTAAATGTCTGAACTATAAAAATATATATTATTAATTAAACCGCACGATCAATGGCATACGCGCAAAAAAATTCCAAAGTCCAAAATAGCGTATTTTTGGTCACTTTTTATACCATAAAAAATGGAAAAAAAAACATCAAAAAGTCTGATCAGAACAAAAATGGTACCAATAAAAACTTCAGATCCACTGCTCTCTGCCTGTACTTACCAGTGGCGAGAGACATGTAGACCTTGGAAGGATACTTACTGTAGGTTGTGTTTTTGGTTCCTAGATCCTGTTCATATACCTGTTCTGACTATCATATGTCTGACTCTTGGAACCCCTGATTTCCGAGGGGCAGCACCACATTGTATATTGTGCATACCATGTTGATTTTCTTGTAAAACTTAATAAAGATATACTATGGAAATAAAAAAACTTCAGATCATGGCACAAAAAATTTGCCCTCACATCACCCCATATGTGGAAAAATAAAAAAGTTATAGGGGTCAGGAAATGACAATTCTAAACGTATTAATTTCCGTGCATGTAGTTATGATTTCTTCCAGAAGTACGACAAAATCAAACATATATAAGTAGGGTATCATTTTTAATGTATGAACCTACAGAATAAAGATAAGGTGTCATTTTCACCGAAAAATTTAGTTTGTAGAAACGGAAGCCCCCAAAAGTTACAAAATTAAATTTTTTCTTAAGTTTTGTCGTACAATTATTATTATTATTATCATTTTTTTTTTTTTTTTTTCGCCTTAGATTTTTTGGGGGTAAAATGACTGATGTAATTACAAAGTAGAATTGGTGGTGCAAAAAAAATAGCCATCATATGGACTTTTAGGTTCAAAATTGAAAGGGATATGATTTTTAAAAGGTCAGGAGGAAAAAAATGAAAGTATAAAAACAGAAAAAATGCTTGGTCATTAAGGTATTAAAGACTGAACTATTATTTTACCATTCACATATATCATGCACTAGACACAAACTGATAAATCACCAGGATTGTCTAAAAATCTTGTAGGTAAATAAAATCATATAGGGAGCCCTGTTATAATAATTATTATTTCTTTAGCTATAGCTTTATATATAAACTCTGGACATGAAGACTTAACTTTTAATTTTTCACTGAGACTTATTTCTCCTTGTGAGCTGAAATGAATAGGACGGCCTTATGGTCAACAAGGGGACTTATACCTGTTGCCTTCTTACTCACACAGATATCAATAATAAAACCTTCTCCAATTAGAGCTTTCCTGGCAAAATCCTCATCATATTTGAGAGCATGGAGCTTGTCTTTCCCAACAGTGTAAAATGTCATGTATAAAACTCCAACTAATATAAGGTGTCCTCCAGGTTTCAGTAACTGTGAGATCTTCCTCAGATATCTTATGTATTCATCTTTATCTTTGGAGATAACATCTAGGAGCCAAGCGCTGATGATACAATCTGCTGGTGGTAAGACAACCGGATCCATTATATTTTCTTTGTCGAGGTCACATTTTGCGACATGTTGAGCGGCTTCTCTCACTTTTGCTTCTTTGTCCTGTAACTCGATGCTGAAGTACATGGAAAAAATGAAGAAAGTGATTGTTAAACACTCAACCTGAATGGGGCAGCAAAAAAAAAAAAATAGTTAGACCTGGAATATCAGGTATTTTGTTATTCTGGTTACTGTGGAAACGCTCTGTTCTCTGAATGATCAGCTGACATTGTTGGCTTTTCACCTGCTTAGCTCCTTATTTAAACCCTCAGTATTCATCCAGGCATTGCCTGTGAAAGAGCTCATACTCCTAGCTAGTGTTTATACTGTCTCCTGAATTTCTGGCCTATTTGACCCATTGGCTCCCCTCTCTGACTCCTCTCCTGTCTCTGCAATTTGGCTTTTCTTTTATCTCTTGTTACTGACTCAGCTTGTGGACTGTGACATATTTTGTGTGTATGTTTAGTTATTTTTTCTGTTAGTGTGTGTTTTTCCATACAGTGTCCCGACCTCCGTCTGTATTGTAAGTTTATTTTGTTGATGTTTTACACCCTGCACTTATTCAGGAAGGAACTGTAACCGTGGTTGTAGACCTGTCACCTAGGGTGGGTACGCAAGTAGGCAGGGCAAGTGGGAGCTATTGAGTTCAGGGCTTCACTCTTCCCAGCCCATACGTGACATTTTCACAGGCCCATATACCTGCATTAGCCTTGCTCCTGCTATGGAAGCTATGTCTGCTTTGGTAGGGCAAATGCAGGGTTTGATTCAGGATTTAGCTGAAAGACTTCAGCAGTGTGAGTCTTCTCTTTCTCAGTCAGCATCAGTTCAGACCTTGACTCAGAGACTACAAGATCAGGAGCAGTAAATCCTGAGTTTATTCGCTGGAATCCAGGACCTGGAGTCTGCCCATACCCAGGTGTCATTTGGCTCTGCCCCAGCTCCTGTGGAGCTGCAAGTTAGACTCCCGGATTGTTTTTCGGGTAACCGGAAAATGTTTAAGACCTTCTGTGAAAGTTGTAAGTTATACTTTTGTCTGAGACCTTACTCTTCTGGCACTTAGGCCCCGAGAGGGGGAATTATTATGTCTCTTTTGCAAGGGGTTGCCCAGGAATGGGTATTTTCCCTTGGTCCCGATGCCCCTGAGTTGACCTCCGTGGATTCACTATTTGCGGGATTGAGGTTCTTGTACGCAGAATCAGACCGTGCTGCATATGCTGAATCTCAGCTGCATACATTCACCCACTAAGTACCCAGGGCATACAGGTATGCCCTGATGTCCTGGGACTTAAGGACCAAGGGCGTACCTGTACGTCCATGGGAATTTCGGTCCCCATTGCATGGACCGGACAGGGATGCCTGCTTAAATCATTCAGCAGGCACCCTGTGTAAAACCCTTGGGGGGATCCTGAGATCCGCCATGATTTGCTGATTTGCTGAATTCTGACCAGCGAATCACAGCTTTTCTGGGCTGATTGGGTCTCTGGTGACCTGATCACCAAGAAAAAAGGGATGATCTGAGCTGTCAGAGACAGCCCCGATCATCCTAAAAGATAGGAGCGAGGTGGCAGGGGTGCCACGTCCACCTTTCCTCTGCAATTGGCAGGTCAGGACTGACCGGCGAATCGCAGGGCAGGGGTGGGGGGTGAAAGTTCAGATTCCCCTCTCTGCCCACCACTGGAAGTTCGGGCAGAGCAGGGGGAAATGATGGCGATGGCTGCTGAGGCCGTTGATGCGCGGGGGGGGGGGGGGGGGGCAGGACCTGCAGCAGTTACCTAAGATCGTGTGGCGACATCAGAGGCAGCAGTGAAGATAGCTGTAAAGTGGTCCTCACTGCTGCTTCTAGGAGTTTCAAAACTACAACTCCCAGCATGCCAAAGGCTGCGGCAATTCAAAGCAGCCTTTGGCTGTCTTGGCATGCTGGGAGTTGTAGTTTTGCAACATCTGAAGGGCCACAGTTTGGAGACCACTGTGCAGTGGCCTCCATACTGTAGCCCTTCCAGATGTTGCAAAACTCCAATTTTCAACATGCCCAAACAGTCCAGGCATGCTGGGAGTTGTAGTTTGGCAACATCTGGCCCTTCAGATGTTGCCAAACTACAACTCCAAGCATGCCTGGGCAGTCTAGGCATGCTTGGAGTTGAAGTTTTTCAACATCTGGAGGGCTACAGTTAGGACACCACTACACAGTGGTCTCCAAACTGTTCTCCAGTTGTTGCATAACTACAACTCCCAACATGCCATTTGGCTGTCTGGGCATGCTGAAAGATGTAGTTTTGGAAAAACTGGAGGCACAATGGTTGGGAAACTTTGTCTGTTTACTAACTCAGTGCTTCCCAGCCCGTGTGCCTCCAGCTGTTGCAAAACTATAACTCCCAGGATGCACTGACAGACCATGCATGCTGGGAGTTGTAGTTTTTCAACAGCTGGAGGCACACAAGTTGGGAAACACTGAGTTAAGTAACAAACTCCCATTGTTTTGCAACTAATGTGCCTCCAGTGGTTGCATAACTACAACCCCCAGCATGCACAGGCAGCCAAATGGCATGCTGGAAGTTGTAGTAATATGCCTCCAGCTGTTGAATAACTACAAGTCCCAGCATGCCCTTCGACTACATGCTGAGAGCTGCAGTTTTTGCAACAGCTGAAGGCACACTGGTTGTGAAACACTGAGAGTTTGTTGCCTAACTCAGTGTTCCGCAACCAGTGTGCCTCCAACTGTTGCAAACTTTAACTCCCAGCATGCACTGATAGACCATACATGCTGGGAGTTGTAGTTTTGCAACAGCTGGAGGCACATTGATTGATAAACACAGAGTTAAGTAACAAACTCTCAGTGTTTTGAAAATAGTATGCCTTCAGCTGTTGCATAACTACAACCCCCAGCATGCTGGTAGCTGCAAGTTTGAGATGCAGAAAATTTTCTGCTGCTGTTAAAACTCACTGTGAACCCCAGCCCATGTGAATGTACCCTAAAAACACTACACTACACCTACACAAAATAAAGGGTAAAACACTACATATACATATACCCCTACACATGCCCCCCCCCCCCCCCCTCCCAATAAAAATTAGAAATATCTAGTACGGCACTGTTTCCAAAAGGAGCCTCTAGCTGTTGCAAAACATAAAAGTGCCAGTCTTTCCCAAAAAGAACTCTCAGCATGCCTGGACAGTCGGTAGATGTCCGGCAATATTGGAAGTTCTTTTTGGGAAAGACTGCCATAGGGTAAGTGTAATTCTTGCATCCGGGTCCTTCCCATGCAAATCCCTAATTTAGGCCTCAAATGCGCATGGCACTTTCTCACTTCAGAGCCCTGTCATATTTCAAGGCAACCGTTTAGAGCCTAATATGGGGTATTTCTGTAACAAATTCTGGTTTGCTCTTTCTCCTTTTACCCCTTATGAAAAGTTTAAGTTGGGTCACACCAGCATGTTATTGTAAATAAATAAAATAAAATTACGCTAACATACTGGTGTTGCCCCATACTTTTCATTTTCACAAGAGGTAAAAGGACGAAAAGGCTCCCAAATTTGTAACAACATTTTTTCTGAGTACGGAAATACCCCATATGTGGACGTAAAATGCTCTGTGGTCGCACAACAACAAGGAGTGAGAGAGCGCACTATGTGCATCTAAAGTGAAAGTAAACTAATGCCAGTTAGCTCAGGGGGCTGTTCAGGATCACTGCTGCGAAATCACGCCATTCCGAACAGCTGTAGGACAGCAGGAGGGTCCCCTACCTTCCTCCTTGCTGTTTGATCGCCGTATGACTGCTCAGTGCCTGAGATCCAGGCATGAGCCGTCAAGCAGCAGAATCATTGATCAAGGGTTTCCTAAGAGAAACCATTGATCAATGTAAAATATCAGAGTGAGCAGTGTCATAGCCCCCTATGGGAGCTATAACATTGCAAAAAAAAAAGTTAAAAAAGATTAATTCCCTAATAAAAGTTTGAATCACCCCCTTTTCCCATTTAAAAAAAAACTGTGTAGATAAAATAAAAATAAACATATGTGGTATCGCCATGTGCGGAAATGTCCAAATGATAAAAATATCTCATTGATTAAACTGCACGGTCAATGGCGTACGCACAAAAAAATTCCAAATTCCAAAATAGTGTGTTTTTGGTAACTTTTTATATCATGAAAAAATGAATAATAAGCAATCAAAAAGTCCAATCAATACAAAAACTTCAGATCACGGTGCAAAAAATGAGCTCTCATACCGCCCTATACACGGAAAAATTAAAAAGTTATAGGGGTCAAAAGATGACACATTTTCCTGCATGTAGTTATGATTTTTTCAAGAAGTACGACAAAACCAAACCTACCGTATATACTCGAGTATAAGCCGAGTTTTTCAGCACGATTTTTCAGCACGAGTTTTGAAACCTCCGGAGGTCCGCAGGTTGAAGACCACTGCGGCCTTCGACATCATCCAGCCCCCTATCACCCCCCTTTAGTTCTGTACAGTACTCACCTCCGCTCGGCGCTGGTCCGGTGCTGCAGGACTGTCAGGAGAGGAGGTCGTCCGGTGGGATAGTGATTCCGGGCTGCTATCTTCACCGGGGAGGCCTCTTCTAAGCGCTTCGGGCCCGGCCCCAGAATAGTCACGTTGCCTTGACAACGACGCAGAGGTACGTTCATTGCCAACGTACTTCTGCGTCATTGTCAAGGCAATGCCTCTATTCCGGGCCCGCAGCGCGGAGAAGAGGCGCCCCCAGTGAAGATAGCAGCCCGGAACTACTATCCCACCGGACCACCTCCTCTCCGGACAGCCCTGCAGCACCGGACCAGCGCCGAACGGAGGTGAGTACTGTACAGAACTAAAGGGGGGGGGAGAGGGGGCTGGATGATGTCGAAGGCCGCAGTGGTCTTCAACTTGCGGACCTCCGGAGGTTTCAAAACTACAACTCCCAGCAAGCCCGGACAGCCGATGGCTGCCCGGGCTTGCTGGGAGTTGTAGTTTTGAAACCTCTGGAGGTCCGCAGGTTGAAGACCACTGAGGGCGGATGATGAGAAGAGGATGATGAAGGGGGGGTTTGGGATGATGAAGGGGGGTGGGGATGATGACAAGGGGATGATGAAGGGGGGGGGGGGGTGGGATGATTACAAGGGGATGATGAAGGGGGGTGGGGATGATGACAAGGGGATGATGAAGGGGGGGGTGTTGGATGATTACAAGGGGATGATGAAGGGGGGTGGGGATGATGACAAGGGGATGATGAAGGGGGGGTGTGGGATGATTACAAGGGGATGATGAAGGGGGGTGGGGATGATGACAAGGGGATGATGAAGGGGGGTGGGGATGATGACAAGGGGGGGATGTGTGGGATGATGACAAGGGGATGATGACAGGTGATGATGATGAGGGTCTGGATGATGACAGGCGGTGATGATGATGAGGATGTTAATGACGGGTCTGGATGATGACAGGGGGGATGATGTATTTCCCACCCTAGGCTTATACTCGAGTCAATAACTTTTCCTGGGATTTTGGGTTGAAATTAGGGGCCTCGGTTTATACTCTGGTCGGCTTATACTCGAGTATATACGGTATATAAGTAGGCCATCATTATAATTGTTGGCACTTACAGAATAAATGTAAAGTGTCATTTTTAACGAAAAATGTACTGCGTAAAAATGGAAGCCCCAAAAGTTACAAAATGGCGTTTCTTCTTCAATTTTGTTGCACAATAAATTTTTTTCTGTTTCACCGTAGATTTTTGGGTAAAATGACTGATGTCATTACAGAGTAGAATTGGTGGCACAAAAAATAAGCCATCATATGGATTTTTAGGTGCAAAATTGAAAGGGTTATGATTTTTTTAAAGGTAAGGAGGAAAAAATGAAAGTGCAAAAACGGGAAAAACTTCCGTCCCCAAGGGGTTAAGGAATATAATAATGGGTGGAGTGAGCATTTCCATCCCACAGGTGTCTGACAGATTTTTTGAACAGAGGTCCATGAAAATTAAAAAATGTATTTTTCATTTGCACAGACCACTGTTCCAAAGATCTGTCAAACACCAGTGGGGTGTAAATGCACACTGCCCCCCTTATTAAATTCTGTGAGGGGTTTAGTTACCAAAACAGGGTCACTTGTGTGTGTGTGTGTGGGGGGGGGTCCAGTGTTCTGGAAGCATGGGGGCTTTGTAAACGCACATGGTCCCCTACTTCCATTCCAAACAAATTCTCTCTCCAACAGCCCAATGGCGCTCCTTCTCTTCTGAGCATTGCAGTTCGCCCGCAAAGAACTTTGCATCCACATATCAGGTATTTTCATACTCAGATGAAATGGGGTTAAACATTTTGGGCTTTTTCTAAGATTACCACATGTGAAAATGAAAAATTTCGGGTAACACCAGAATTTTTGTGAAAAAAAATTTAATTTAATTTACACATCCGACTTTGTTGAAAAGTTGTAAAACACCTGTGAGGTATTAAAGCTTACGGTACCCCTTGTTATGTGCCTTAAAGGGGTGTAGTTTCCAAAATAGTGTGACATGTGGGTATTTTTTGGCTGTTCTGGTTTTCAAAATTGTATACCATGTGCGGTTTTTGTTTGCTGTTCTGGCACCTTAGGGGCTTCCTAAATGTAACATGCCCCCAAAAACCATTTCAGCAAAATTTGCTTGCAAAAAGCCAAATGTGGCTCCTTCTCTTCTGAGCATTGTAGTGCACCAGCAGAGCACTTGATGTCCACACATGGGGTATTTTTTTCGATTACCCCTTGTAAAAATAAAAAATTTGAGGAAAAACAGTATTTTAGTGAAAAAAAAATTAATGTACACATCCGACTTTACGGAAAAGTCGTCAACTGCTCACTGTACCCCTTGTTACTTGCCATGAGGGATGTAGTTTTCAAAATAGTATGCCATGTTTTTTTTTTTTCTTATATGGCATCATAGGGACTTCCTAAATGCGACATGCCCCCCAAGAACCATTTCATCAAAATTCACTCTCCAAAATCCCATTGTTGCTCTTTCCCTTCTGAGCCCTCTGGTGCACCCACAGAGCACTTTACGTCCATATATTAGGTATTTTCTTACTCGAGAGAAATTGGGTTACACATTTTGGGGGACTTTTTCTCCTTTTACCCCTTTAAAATTTCAAAAACCGGGTCTACAAGATCAAGTTAGTGTAAAAAATGGAGATTTTGAATGTTCTTCACTTTGCTGCTATTCCTGTGAATCACCTAAAGGGTAAACAAACTTTCTGAATGTCCTTTTGTATACTTTAAGGGGTGCAGTTTTTATAATGGGGTCATTTATGTGGTATTTCTAAGAAGAAGGCCCCTTAAATCCATTTCAAAACTGAATTGGTCCCTGAAAAATTCTGATTTTGAAAATGTTGTGAAAAATTGTAAAATTGCTGCTGAACTTTGAAGCCCTCTGATGTCTTCCAAAAGTAAAAACATGTAAACTTTATGATGAATATATAAAGTAGATCTATTGTTTATGTGAGTCAATATATAATTTATTTGGAATATTCATTTCCCTTATAAGCAGAGAGTTTTAAACTTAGAAAAAATGCAAAACTTTCTAATCTTTCATGATTTTTTTAATAATTTTTCACCAAGAAATGATGCAAGTATTGACAAAAATTTACCACTATGTTAAAGTAGAATATTATGTAAAAAGAAGATCAGAATGCAGAGAGCACAATTACAAAAAGGAGTCCATGTATTCTAATCCAACACCACAGTTCTCAGTCTTATTCAGTGGCCATAGCTGTAATGCAATATGCTACTGACAGGGTGTCAATCTAGTACAGAAAAAGGTATGATAATCCAATAATATAGATAGAAAGAATAGGTTGCACTCACCGTCCTTGTAGCTTTTTCAGGGTACAAACATTCAGTGCAGCAGGGAGATATTCCGATGCGGGTGCTCAGAGCCTCTGAGCACTCGCATCGGAATATCTCCCTGCTACACGGAATGTTCATGCCTTGAAAAAGCTATGAGGACGGTGAGTGCAACCTATTCTTTCTATCTATATTATAAAGTAGAATATGTCAAGAATAAAAAACTCAGATTCAAAGTAAAACCATCCCAGAGTTATTAATGCTTAAAGTGACATTGGTCAGATTTGCAAAAAATGCTTGGGTCATTAAGGTGAAAATGGGCTGGGTCCTTAAAGGGGTTATCCAGGAAAAAACTTTTTTTCTATATATCAACTGGCTCCAGAAAGTTAAACAGATTTGTAAATTACTTCTATAAACATTTTTTTTAATCCTTTCAATACTTATGAGCTTCTGAAGCTGTTCTTTTCTAAGTGCTCTCTGATGACACATGTCTCGGGAAACGACCAGTTTAGAAGCAAATTCCCAAAGCAAACCTGTTCTAAACTGGGCGTTTCGCGAGACAAGTGTAATCAGAGAGGACTAAGACAGAAAAGAACAACCGTAACTTCAGAAGCTCATAAGTACTGAAAGGATTAAGATTTTTTAATAGAAGTAATTTACAAATCTGTTTAACTTTCTGGAGCCAGTTGATATATGAAAAAAAGTTTTTTTTCCCTGGAATACCCCTTTAACCCCTTAAGGACCAGGCCATTTTACACCTTAAGGACCAGAGCGTTTTTTGCAATTCTGACCACTGTCACTTTAAACATTAATAACTCTGGAATGCTTTTAGTTATCATTCTGATTCTGAGACTGTTTTTTCGTGACATATTCTACTTTAACTTTGTGGTAACATTTTTATGGTAACTTGCATCCTTTCTTGGTGAAAAATCCCAAAATTTGATGAAAAAAATTAAAATTTAGCATTTTTCTAACTTTGAAGCTCTCTGCTTGTAAGGAAAATGGATATTCAAAATAAAACATTTTTGGGTTCACATATACAATATGTCTACTTTATGTTTGCATCATCAAATTTATGAGTTTTTACTTTTGGAAGACACCAGAGGGCTTCAAAGTTCAGCAGCAATTTGGAAATTTTTCACAAAATTTTCAAACTCGCTATTTTTCATGGACCAGTTCAGGTTTGAAGTGGATTTGAAGGGTCTTCATATTAGAAATACCCCATAAATGACTCCATTATAAAAACTACACCCCCCAAAGTATTCAAAATGATATTCAATAAGTGTATTAACCCTTTAGGTGTTTCACAGGAATAGCAGAAAAGTGAAGGAGAAAATTCACAATCTTCGTTTTTTACACTCTCATGTTCTTGTAGACCCAATTTTTGAATTTTTGAAATTGGTAGAAAGGAGAAAATTTTTGCTTGTATTTGAAACCCAATTTCTCTCGAGTAAGCACATACCTCATATGTCTATGTTAATTGTTCGGCGGGCGCAGTAGAGGGCTCAGAAGGGAAGGAGCGACAAATGGTTTTTGGGGGGCATGTCACCTTTAGGAAGCCCCTATGGTGCCAGGACAGAAAAAAAACCCACATGGCATACCATTTTGGAAACTAGACCCCTCAGGGAACCTAACAAGGGGTAAAGTGAACCTTAATACCCCACAGGTGATTCACGACTTTTGCATATGTAAAAAAAAAATATATATTTTTACCTAAAATGCTTGGTTTCCCAAAAATGTTACATTTTGAAAAAGGATAATAGCAGAAAATACCCCCCAAAATTTGAAGCCCAATTTCTCCCGATTCAGAAAACACCCCATATGGGGGTGAGAAGTGCTCTGCTGGAGCACTACAGGTCTCAGAAGAGGAGGAGTCACATTTGGCTTTTTGAAAGCAAATTTAGCTCTGGGGGCATACCGCATTTAGGAAGCCCCTATGGTGCCAGGACAGCAAAAAAAAAACACATGGCATACTATTTTGGAAAATAGACCCCTCAGGGAACGTAACAAGGGGTAATGTGAACCTTAATACCCCACAGGTGATTCACAACTTTTGCATATGTAAAAAAAAAAAATGTTTACCTAAAATGCTTGGTTTCCCAAAAATTTGACATTTTTAAAAAGGGTTATAGCAGAAAATACCCCCCATAATTTGTAACACAATTTCTCCCGAGTACGGCGATACCCCATATGTGACCCTAAACTGTTGCCTTGAAATGCGACAGGGCTCCAAAGTGAGAGCGCCATGCGCATTTGAGGCATAAATTAGGGATTTGCATAAGGGTGAACATAGGGGTATTCTACGCCAGTGATTCCCAAACAGGGTGCCTCCAGCTGTTGTAAAAGTCCCAGCATGCCTGGACAGTCAGTGGCTGTCTGGTAATACTTTTTATTTTATTTTGTGTTAGTGTAGTGTTTTTAGGGTACAGTCGCATGGGCCGGGGGTTCACAGTAGTTTCTCGCTGGCAGTTTGAGCTGCAGCAGAAAATTTGCCGCAGCTCAAACTTGCAGCCGGATACTTACTGTAATCCTCCGCCCATGTGAGTGTACCCTGTACATTCAAATTGGGGGGGGGGGGGGGGGAACATCCAGCTGTTGCAAAACTAATACTCCCAGCATGTACGGTCTATCAGTGCATGCTGGGAGTTGTAGTTTTGCAACAGCTGGAGGCACACTGGTTGTGAAACACCGAGTTTGGCAACGAACTCAGTGTTTTGCAACCAGTGTGCCTTCAGCTGTTGTAAAAGCTACAACCCCCAGCATATACGGACAGCGGAAGGGCATGCTGGGTGTTGTAGTTATGCAACAGCGGGAGGCATACTACTTTGGCTGGGGATGCTGGGGATTGTAGTTATGCAACAGCTGGAGACACACTGGTTTGCTACTTAACTCAGTGTGCCTTCAGCTGTTGCAAAACTACAACTCTCAGCAGTCACCGACAGCCAATGGCCTTCTGGGAGTTGTAGTTATGCAACCAGCAGATGCACCACTACAACTCCCAGCATGAACTTTAGCTGTTTGTGCAAGCTGGGAGTTGTAGTTAAACAACAGCTGAAGGTACACTTTTCCATAGAAAGAATGTGCCTCCAGCTGTTGCAAAACCTTAAGTCCCAGCATGCCCATAAGGGAAAATGCCAAAATTTGTAACCCCATTTCTTCTGAGTATGGAAATACCCATTGTGTAGACATCAAGTGCTCTGCGGACACACTACTATGCTCAGAAGAATATGGTTTATGCTGAAATGGTTTATGGGGAGCATGTCGCATTGAGGAAGCCCCTACGTTGCCAGAAAGGGAAAAAAAAACACATGCTATTTTGGAAACTACACACCTCAAGGAACGTAAAAATGGGTACAGTGAGCATTTACACCTTACAGTTGTATGACGACTTTTCATTAAAGTCGAATGTGTAGATGGAAATTTTTTTTTTTTTTTCATTAAAATGCTGGTGTTTCCCCAAATTGCACATTTTTACAAGGGGTAATAGGAGAAAATGCCCCCCCAACATTTCTAACACCCATTGTTCTGAGTATGAAAATATCTGATATGTAGATGTAAAGTGCTCTGCGGGCAAACTACAATGCCCAGAACAGAATGAGCGACATTGAGCTTTTGGAAAGAGAATTTGTTTGGAATGGAAAAATGTGTGTTTACAAAGCCCCCCATGGTGCCAGAACATATGACCCCATTTTGGGAACTACACCCCTCATAGAATGTAATAAGTCATGCATGGAGTATTTACACCCAACTGGCATTTGACAGATTTTTGGAACAGTAGGCTGTGCAAATGAAAAATTAAATTTTTCATTTTCATAGACCACTGTTCCAAAAATCTGTCAGACACCTGTGGGGCATAAATGCTCACTGTAACCCTTATTACATTACATAAAGGGTGTAGTTTCCAAAATGGGATCACATGTGGGGGGTCCATTGTTCTGGCACCATGGGGGCTTTGAAAACACACGTGGCCTTCAATTCCGGACAAATTTTCTCTCCAAAAGCCCAATGGCACTCTCTGAGTATTGTAATGTGCCCGTAAAGCACCTCATATCCACATAATGGCTATGTCCTTACTCAGAAGAAATGGGGTTACACATTTTGAAGGGCTTTTTTCCTATTTTCCCTTGTAAAAATGAAACATTTTGGATAACACCAGCATTTTAGTAAAAAAAAAAAAATTTTTCTTCATTTTCTCATCCAACTTTAACGAAAATTGTCAAACACCTGTGGGGTGTTAAAGGGGTACTCCGCCCCTGGCATCTTATCTGGCATCCTTTGGATAGGGGATAAGATGTCAGATCGGCGGGGTCCCGCTGCTGGGGACCCTGGGGATCGCTGCTGCAGCACCCCACCATCATTACTGCACAGAGCGAGTTCTCTCTGTGCGTAATGACGGGCGATACAGGGGCCGGAGTAGCGTGACATCATGGCTCCGCCCCTAATGACATCACGGCCCGTCCCCTTAATGCAAGTCTATGGCAGGGGGCGTGACAACCACCACGCCCCCTCCCATAGACTTGTATTGGCAGGGGCGGGCCGTGACGTCACGGGGGCAGAGCCGTGACATAACGATGCTCCGGCCCCTGTATTGCCTGTCATTACGTGCAGAGCGATCTCGCTCTGTGCAGTAATGATAGCGGGGTGCTGCAGCAGCGATCCCTGGGGTCCCCAGCAGCGGGACCCCGGCGATCTGACATCTTATCCCTTATCCTTTGGATAGGGGATAAGATGTCTTGGGGCAGAGTACCCCTTTAAGGCTCACTATACCCCATGTTATGTTGTGTGAGGGGTGTAGTTTCCAAAATAGGGTCACATGTGGGTATTTATTTTTTTACATTTATGTCAGAACCGCTGTAAAATCAGCCACCCCTGTGCAAATCACCAATTGAGGCCACCAATTTAGCCCTGTTGTGCGCCCGCAGAGCAATTTACGCCCACATAATGGGTATTGTCATACTCAGAAGAAATTGCATTACAAATTTAGGGTTCTTTTTTTCCTTTTACCTCTTGTAAAAATGAAGCTTGTTAGTGTAAAACATTTTTTTTTTTTTTACAATATCATGCAAGTGTAGATGCCCACTTTTCATAAGGGGTAAAAGGAGAAAAAGCCCACCAAAATTTGTTGGGCAATTTCTCCCGTGAATGGAAATATCTCATATGTGGCACTAAATTGTTGCCTTGAAATAGAACAGGGCTCCGAAGTGAGAGAGCGCCATGCGCATTTGAGGCCTAAATTAGGGATTTGCATAGGGACGGAGCCGGATGCAAGAATTACACTTGCCTCCGCTTCCAAAATTACCCTACGGCAGTGTTTCCCAAACAGTGCGCCTCCAACTTTTGCAAAACTCCCAGGATGCCAGGACAATCAATGGCTGTCTGGCAATACTGGGAGTTGATCTTTTGCAACAGCTGGAGACTTCATTTTGGAAACAGTGCCATACCATGTATACATAACTGTGTATACATAACTGTGTAGGGGTATATGTTTATGTAATGTTTTACTCATTATATTGTGTAGTGTAATGTACTGTGTAGTTTTTTTTAGGATACATTCACACGGGCGGGTGTTTACAGCGAGTTTCCTGCTGGGAACCCGCCCGTGTGAATGTACCCTGTACATTCACATGGGGGTGAGGGGCAAACCTCCAGCTGTTGCAAAACAAAACCTCCCAGCTGGCCTTTTGACTGTCTGTGCATGCTGAGTGTTGTAGTTATACTACAGCTGGAGGCACACTGGTTGCAAAACACAGAGTTTGTTACTTAACTCTGTGTTTCGCAACAATTATGCCTCCAGCTGTTGCAAAACTGCAACTCCCAGCAACAGCTGGAGGGACACTGGTTACGAAACACTGAATTAGGTAACAAACTCAGTGTTTTGCAACCAGTGTGCCTTCAGCTGTTGCAAAAAGCTACAACTCTCAGCATGCCTGGACAGCCAAAGGGCATGCTGGGACTTGTAGTTATGCAACAGCTGGAGGCATACTGCTAATACTCCCAGCATGCCCTTTGGTTGCCCGTGCATGCTGGGGTTTGTAGTTATGCAACAACAGGAGGCACACTGGTTGCAAAACACTGGGAGTTTGTTACTTAACTCAGTGTTTTGCAACCAGTGTCCCTCCAGCTGTTGCAAAACTACAACTCCCAGCATGTACGGTCTATCAGTGCATGCTGGTAGTTGTAGTTGGCAACAGCTGGAGGCACACAGGTTGCGAAACGTTGAGTTAGGTAACAAACTCTGTGTTTTGCAACCAGTGTGCCTTCAGCTGTAGCAAAACTAAAACTCTCAGCATGTACTTACAGCCAAAAGGCATGCTGGGCCTTGTAGTTATGCAACAGCTGGAGGCACACTACTGCAACTCCCAGCATGCCCTTTGGCTGTCCATGCATGCTGGGGGTTGAAGTTATGCAACAGCTGGAGGCACATAACTGACTTCTCTCCTGTTTCTGTGATTTGGTTTTTCTGTTATCTCTTAGTAAAGACTTGGGTTGTAGACTGTGACATGTTTTGTGTGAATGTTTACTTATTATTTAGTGTGTGTTTTTCCATACAGTGTCCTGACCTCCGTCTGTAAGTTTATTTTGTTGATGTCTTACTCCCTGCACTTATTCAGGCAGGGACTGTTACCTTGGTTGTGGACCTGTCGCTTAGGGCGGGTATGTAAGTAGGCAGGGCAAGTGGGAGCTGGTGAGTTCAAGTATTTACTCTTCCCAGCTCATACGTGACACCAAAGTACAAATTGCATATTTTTGATCATTTTGTACACTCTAAAAAAATTATAAAAAGTGACCAAAAAGTCCCATCAAAACAAAAATGGTACCGATAAAAACTACAGATCATGGTGCAAAAAACAAGCCCTGACACATCCCTCATACAAAAATAAAATATAGGGGCCGGAAGAGGACATTTTTAAACATGCTAATTTTCGTTCAATAAGTTAGAATTTTTTTTATTAAGGAGTAAAACTAAATCAAACCTATATGAGTTGGGTATCATTTTAATAGAACTGACCTAGAGAATAAATAATGTGTTATTGTTAGCAAAAAATTTGCTAGGTGGAACTAAAAGCCCCCCAAATTTTGCCCCCCCCCCCCCAAAATATATTTTGGCATAGATTTTATGGTGAAATGATTGATGTCATTACAAAGTGTAATTGGTGGCACAAAAAGCAAGCCCTCAAATGGGTCTGTAGGTGGAAAATTTTAAGTGCTATGATTTTTAGAAGGTGAGCAGAAAAAACAAAAGTGCAAAAATGAAAAATGGCCCAGTCCTCAGGGGGTTGATCTTGAATAGAAAAAATTATGTAGGTAGAAGATGTGTTGGCTAAGCATTTCCTAGATCTGCTTTATGTGTTTTCTGCAGTAATGACAATGACAGTAGGTTTTCCCTATAACATGGACAAATATTTTACCTCTTTCCTTCTAAGTCTACATGGATCTTTGTAGCATGTCCCCATTCAAATGCTCCAGTACGTGTGTTCAGCCATCTTTTTAGCTCCAGGATACATCTGTCTCGGACCTTCAGTATTATGATGTGTTTGAAAAACTCACTGGGGGCATAGAGATGGTGAATCATGGAACTAATGCTGAGGTCAATCAGGACATCTCCTCTTATATGACCTGTAGAGAGAAACTGAATATTAAAACATCACATATGATAAACTATTATATATGTTGTAAATAAACAATAACTAAGAAAAGCAGAAATTATCCTTAAATGTGTTTATTGGTTAGATTTGGTGTTATTAAAGAAGTACTGTGACCCTAGACATATAATCCTCTTTCCAAATGACATAGACATGAATGGAAGGGGCCTGACGTCACTACCACGGCCACCTGAAGCCGGTGTTCTGAATAAATGTTCAGAATGCCAAAGTGCCGGGCTAGAGATTTGCGGGGGTTCCTGGCAGCCAGATCCCCACAGATAAGATGTCTAGGGGTGGAGAATCTCTTTAATCTAATACCTACTAGTAACACTTTAATCCCTTAATTTATGCATTTTTTGTTTAACACTAAGAGCCATAGCTCTTGTACTAAAACCAAAAAAAATGTATATTATTTGTGTGCGGAAATTGAAAAGAAAACCACAATTTTGGAGGGTTTAGTTTTCAGGCTGTACATTTCACGGTAGTTTAGATGCTTTTCTATTATTGTACTGCTTGTAAAACAACTCAAACTTTTTTTTTGTGCATCACTTTGTAGCTGTTGATTATTAATTGATGAATATTTTGTTTCTAAGAACTGATACATTTTTACAAAAATGAAGATCCTGGAAACAACAATTGCAGATTTTAAAGTAATTGCCCCACAACAAACCCTTCAAAATTCCCCAATTTTCTGTATATTTCAAAGGGTAAAATAACTTTACTAAACCTTTAGACCCCTATAGTCTTCATGATATTTAAAGGGTACCTCTAATTGTGGTCCCACCGGCAGGAATTGTGCTTAGATTTTGCTGACATTTCTGATCCCATGACTTGAGATTATTGGGATCTTATTATTGGGATCTGGTGACAAATTAAATTTGCAGGGGACTTGTGGCAAAATTTGAGCACATATCCTGCCACTGGGACCACAATTAGAGGTGCACATTTATGATAACACTTGCTCTGCTCCCTTGGATATGTGTGAGAATTATATAGAGAAGCGCAGTTGTCTCCTCTGGTCTGTAAAAACCAAAAAAACATTTAGTAATTTACAATCAATTATTTTAAGTGCTGAGAAAAAAAATTATAAACATTGTCATAAAACTGTAAGAAAATATAAAGAACATAAGAATACATTCATACATACCTGGTTTGAAAGCTTTTGTTAAATTTTCAATGGGAAATTTCAAGAAATCATCTTCAAAGACCATATCAGGATTATCAGAAAAATAATGTTCCAGATGTTGTCTAGAATCAAATCCATGTATATGATAGATCTTATGTGTAGATGAATCCATCGTGTAATCTTCTATCACAGACAGGTGACTGTCTCTACACAGAGGCTTCACGTCGTTATATAATAACCAGGAATCATATTGCAGGTTACATTAGTAAGAATCACTTATAATATCATGTGTTATTGTCATCATAAGTCAGTCATGGGAACATGTGATAGAAATTCACCTGGAACATTCATGATCTTTAGATAAATCTCTGCACATCTTTTTACGATATATGTGCTGTATACTAGTGTTTAACCACTTCCCAACCTGGTAAATTAAAAAAAATTTTTTTTTTCCTTCTCACTTTCTAAAACTCATAACATTTTATTTATCAATCTATGTTATTGCAAAACCAGAAAACAATGATGTGTGGGATGATATCTGCTTCATCAGACAGATGATCTGGGGAGCTGGGGGATTTATTTTAGCCATGCACTGTGTTCTGCATACCATCTAGTTTTTTACAGTCTGCAGAAGAGAATAAAGCAGCAGTGTTGGAGCTCTACAGGAGACTAGTAAAGCTGTATGCCTGCCACCCAGCTTCTCAAGCCTTCTAAAGCCCCAGCAGTGATAGGCTGCTCATCCTTTCAGCACTTCAATGCTGCATTGCCCTCTCCCTGCCCCTGTACTTTTTTCTCTCCCCCTTTTCTCTCCCCCATTACTCTTCTCTCAGGCCACAATAAATCCTCTTTTCCCTGCCCTGCCCCTTTCCCTGCTCCTGCACTTACTATTCTCTGCACCTGCCTGCTAGACAGTTAAATCATACTCTGCCATATTCAAGTCGTTAAGGAGACTGGTAAAAGCTGAGTGACACACGATACACAGTTCTGGGCTCACATTACTTCCCCAGCTTTTCCAGTTTCTAAAGAGAATATCTTTCTAGCAAAGTGGTCATATTGGAGATCTTCAGGAGACTGATAAAGTTAAGTGGCACAAAATATGCATGCTACCAATCTTTTCCAGTCTCTTTAAGCCCCAGCAGTGATAGTGTGCTCGTCCTATCTGTACTTCAGTGCTTCCATGCCCTTGCACTTACTATTCTCTGCACCTGCCTGCCTGACAATTAAATCATACTTTACCTTGAAGTTGGTCTGGCAGCAGAAAGTTAAAAACACCTGGACAATCTCCGCAGCTCAAGGGTAATGTGGTCCGTAGATGTACCAGAAGTCCAATAGACTTTGTAGGGAACAGCTCACTCTGCGGGGTCGGCAATGACAGTATTCACACAGGCAGTAGGCTTCAAACGTCCAAGAGGATGTTTAATTTAAATGAATTTAGGCACAAAACATAGTGCAAACAAAAACAAAACCTAAGCATGTCCGGCTCTAACTAAACATCTGGATACCTCACTAATATAATGTGGGCCTAATGTCTTGCCCCAAGCAAACTCACAAAAGTTTCCATTGAGGAAGGTTCAGACCTGGTAGGTTTGAGCTGCAGTTCTGGCCGAGGCTGCTTCACATCTCAGTCTCTCCAGCAATCAGTAGCTCATCTGAGAAGACCTTGAACTAGAGAAACCCGTAGTGGACTAGGGGTGTGGACTGGAGCACTCCCACTTCCAACCCGTCCTCCAGTCTAGTAAATCCAGTCTAGGCAACATAAATAAAACAGCCCCAGCAGACTATGCTCTGCTAAAGATGGATAACCTTCTGGATTTCCCTTATCGTGCCTGGCAGAGGAAACCATGTGAGATATACACCCCATCCACCACTTTCCCGTACACTTTACCACATATCCCCCCCCCCCCTCTCTTCTTCAGACCAGAGGTCTGAGGACTTTTAGTGACCATACAGTACACCCTGGGCAATGCATCCGCATTCCCTTGTAATTTCCCCGGTCTATGTTCCACTTTAAAACTGAAATTTTGTAAGGAGAGAAACCATCTGCATTTCTCTCTTTATTTTGTTTCATCCAGGCCAGAGTAGTATGGTCTGTCACCAACACTAATTCTCTACCCAGCAGATAAGATATCTGGGACTCCAATGCCCACTTGATGGCAAGACCCTCTCTTTCCACTATGACATAATTTTTCTCTGCTAGGGTCAGTTTCCTACTCAGGTACATTACTGGGTGTTCTTCCCCATTCACCACTTGTGACAGGACTGCTCCCAAACCTGTATAAAACACATCCATCTGGACCAGAAACTGTTTGCTGAAATCTGGGGAAACAAGCACTGGCTGTTCACACAGGGCAGACTTTAGGCTCTGAAAAGCCTTTTCTGCCTCTGGAGTCCACTTCACCATTACTAACTTACAGCCCTTTGTTAAATCTGTCAATGGTGTAGCAATTGAGGCAAAGGTGGGCATGAACCGACGGTAGTACCCAGCTATCCCAAGGAAGGCCCTCACCTGTTTCTTTGTTAAAGGGGTATTCCAGGCCAAAACTTTATATATATACATATATATATATATATATATATATCAACTGGCTCCGGAAAGTTAAACAAATTTGTAAATTACTTATATTAAAAAATCTTAATCCTTCCAATAGTTATTAGCTTCTGAAGTTGAGTTACTGTTTTCTGTCTAACTGCTTTCTGATGACTCACGTCCCAGGAGCTGTGCAGTTCCTATGGGGATATTTTCCCATCAAGTACCCCATAATTGTAAGCACTGCGGGATCTGTAGGCGCTATATAAATAAATAAAATAAAAAATTAAATAAAATCAGGCACAGCTCCCGGGACGTGACATCATCATTGATCAGTTAGACAGAAAACTTCAGAAGCTAATAACTATTGGAAGGATTAAGATTTTTTAATAGAAGTAATTTACAAATCTGTTTAACTTTCTGGAGCCAGTTGATATATAAAACATGTTTTTTTTCCTGGAATACCCCTTTAATGACCTGGGCCAGTTCTGTATCGCCTCAATCTTATTGATCTGTGGTTTAACCAGCCCTCTACCAATAATATAACCAAGGCATTTTGCTTCCTCTAGACCCACTGGACATTCCTCAGGGTTTATGGTTAAGCCTGCATCACTGATGGCCTCTAACACAGCCTGTACCTTACAGAGGTGACTTTTCCAGTCAGATGAAAAAATTACCACATCGTCCAGGTAAGCAGCGGCATAATCACGAGTCTCAAGATTAGATCCATCAGCCTCTGAAATGTAGCAGGGGCCCCATGTAACCCAAATAGCATCACAACATAATGAAACATGCCTTCTGGAGTGGAAAATGTGGTTTTCTCTTTAGCCTCCTCCGATAACGGTATCTGCCAATAACCCTTTGAAAGGTCATGTGTTGTGATGTACCTTGCCCTCCCAAGCCTCTCAATAAGTTCATCTACCCGGGGCATGGGGTATGCATTGAATTTTGAGACCTCATTTAATTTTCTGAAGTCATTACAGAATCTCCACGTCCCATTGGGCTTTGGGATTAGCACAATGGGACTTGACCATTCACTAGTAGACTCCTCAATGACACCTAATTCCAGCATGTGCTTGACCTCAGAGGACCCTGCCTCCCTGCACGCTTCTGGAATCCTATATGGCTTTAGGTTTATTTAAATGTGAGGCTCAGTTGTAATATCGTGTTTTATTAGGTGAGTGCAGCCCAGTAGGTCAGAAAACTTGTGTCTGTTTTCCTGCAGGAATTCCCTCACCTCCTGCTTCTGGTGCACTGACAATGTCTTCCCTATTATTACTGGGGGAACTGGTTGCACTACATCTTTAACCTCAATCTGGGAGGCCACCAAAGCCTTGCAATCTTTCCATGGCTTGATCAGGTTTACGTGGTAAACCTGGAAGGGTTTTCTCCTGTCTGGTTGATGAACCTTGTAATTCACCTCATTCATCTTTTCTACAATCTCATAAGGACCCTGCCACTTTGCTGGAAACTTACTTTTGACGGTGGGCACTAAAACCCGGACCCTGTGCCTAGGATTGAAGGCCCTCACCCTGGCAGATCTGTTATAAATTTTGCTCTGGGCCTCTTGAGCTCTCTGCAGATGTTCTTTGACTATAGGAATCACCGTCGCTATCCGGTCCTGCATCTGGGCAACATGTTCAGTAATACTTTTATATTGGGCAGCCTCGGTCTCCCAGGTTTCTTTGGCAACATCTAATAAACCCCTTGGATGCCGGCCATGGACTGACTCAAAGGGTGAAAACCCTGTAGACGACTGGGGCACCTCCCTGATGAGGTAGGGTAATATACAGACCCAGTCCCGGCCATCCCTTTCTACTACCTTTTTTAGTATATGTTTTAGGGTTTGGTTAAACCTCTCTACTAACCCATCCGTTTGAGGGTAGTACACTGAGATATGGGTGTGAGTGATTTAAAAAAAACTTGCATAGTTCTTTCATGACCTTTGACATAAAGGGCGTACCCTGGTCAGTAAGGATTTCTTAAGGGATCCCTGTGCGAGAGAACATTTAAAAAAATTCCCTTGCAATACTTTTGGAGGCCATGTTTCTTAAGGGTGCCGCCTCCGGGTACCGGTTTGCATAATCCCCCACCACCAATATGTATTGGTGTCCCCTAGCAGATTTGACAATGGGCACTGCCAGATCCATGGCAATTCTTTCAAAGGGCACTTCAATAATGGGAAGTGGCACCAAAGGGCTACAGAAGTGTGGTGTTGGGGCAGTTAATTGGTATGTAGGGCATGAATCACAGTACCTTTTTACTTCTTCATACACCCCAGGCCAAAATAACTTTGGAGTACCCTCTCTTGTGTTTTGTTAGTTCCCAAATGCCCCCCAAATGGTTTAGGCACCAGAAGCTGTTCCACAGTTTCATTGTTAACTTTGGTGATCCGATACATGAGATCCCCATTCATGGCAAAATGTGGAAATTTCTGGTGAGCTTCTGGTTCCTGTGGTACACCATTTACTACCGTGACATTTCCCCGTGCAGTTCCCAGAGTGGGGTTTCTCAATTGCTGACCAGGTAGGGAAGTTTCTTCTTCTTCCCCCGCTAACACCTGCAAAGGAAAAAGATCATCACTATCCATTTCAGGTGGACCTACATTTCCATTTTGCCCCTCATTGTTACCATTGTTTTCAATAGTGGTTGTCACATGACCCATTATTAACAGGGAGAGGTATAGATTCTGCCAGAGTTTCTTCCCCGGCTATAGAAGTTCCCCCCCCCTTTTTCACAGCTCCCAGAAAAATGGGAAATCATGGCCTAGTATAACCGCATAAACACATTGTTTTACGACCCAACTTCATAGGTCATAGTTCCAGATGGAGTCACCAACTTAACAGGGGCCACAGGGTAGGCTACAATATCTCTGTGGATGCATAGCACTTTTATGTGTTTTTTCAGCACATAGTCCCTAGCCACAAAGCTGGCCCGAACCAAAGATACCAGGCTACCTGAGTCCAAAAGGGCCTTCACAGAGCAGTCATTTATATTTACCATGCATATGTATGGCTCATTCTTTGACCCTGGAACGGCTGCACGAGCAGATTCTGCGAACAGTGACTGTTGCCTGCTAGCGTCACACTCCATTGGCTATGGGGAAAGAGGGCAAGAGGTGGCTGTGTGTCCCCACTCATGACACCTCCAACACTGGCCTCTTTAGCATGGAGTCCTTTCTAGGACTGGGAAGTCCCTGGGGTTCAGGATCAGTCTTTTGCCCTTTCCCAAACTCTAGAGCCCTGCTCCTTTTCACACCTTTCCACACACCTCACTCTTGAACTCTCTTACCCACAGATGTCACAGGTTTGCCGATTCTGGAAAGTGCTGGTGCTGCAGGGACATCACGGAGGTAGTCCTCAGTCACTATGAACCTTTCCACCATGTTGACGAGCTGCTCAGCAGTCTGTGGGTCTCCTTGAGCAACCCACCGCTGAAGCTCTGCCGGGAGGGTCCTGAAATAATTATCCACTACGATCTTTTCCATGATCTGGGCAGGTGTAGAGAACTTTGGTTCCAGCCACTTTTGTACCAGATGAATAAAATCAGACATCTGTGACCGGGCGGGTTTTCCCTTGGTGTAGCTCCAACTGTGGACTCTCCTGGCACAAACAGCTGTCGTAACACCAAGGCGAACAAGGATCTCCATTTTTAGTTTAGCATAGTCACGGACATCCTGCTCCCTGAGGTCATAGTTGGCCTTTTGCGGTTCACCTGTTAGAAAGGGTGCAATCACTTCTGCCCACTCTGCAACTGGCAGTCTCTCTCTCTCCACCACTCTCTCAAATACGGTGAAGTAAGCCTCGGTGTCATCATCATGTGTCATTTTTTGTAAGACCAGCTGAACAGCCCTCCTCACATTCACAGTCTCAGGAGGGCTTTTCTCCCCTTGTGAGGTCTTAGCCACAACAGCCTCTCTGAGATTGTCCCCTCACCACAGGACCTGGGGCTCGTGGGCCGAGATCCCGTCGGAGGAGTCTGTTGTGAGTACTCCGCCACAGGCTGACTATTCTTCCTCCTCCAGCCCTGAGGTCATTCCTCGATCAAGTTTGCCAAGTGAACGACCGTGCTCTCCAAAATTGCTGCAATGGGTGTTCAGAGATGAGCCGGAGCTGATCGAGTACATGCACAGAGTACTTCAACCGTTACCTGGGAAGATACTCCCACCAATCCCAACTGCAGAGAGGGAAAGGGCCCATCATGAAGCCGAGCTGGAGGAATTGATGGAAAAGTTAAAGGCCCGATTCAAAGAACTCTACGCTCCAAAGCACGTACATTTGCCTTATGAAGAAAGAGTGCGGTATCAAGAAAATACCAAAGAAAGGGAGGCATTGTACATCCGTAAATGGGATCACCCCCTAGAAAGGGAGGAGCCATTGGAAAGGAGAAGAGCAACTGTGGCCAAGTTCGACAAGGTCAGAGATTATGGGACACTCCTTGACTGCCACACTGGGCAGACCATCCTCGTATACCGGCGAGCAGTGCAAAGGCCATATCTCCATAAGAAGTTCAACACCTTGGAGGTCGGTGAAATTGTGGAGTACACCCCTGTCCAGAGCCTTCGTGGAGAATGGACTGCAGCGGTCACCAGACCCACAGCCCCAACACAGCTTCCTTTCAAATATTTCCCGTCAACGAATTGGGAGTCGACAGGGTCTTCTCCTAAAGCCTCCACCGGCGCAGCCAAGGAGGAGGAGCTCCAACAGTCAAGTTCTTCTATGTATAGTAAAGAGTCAAGTTCAACATCTTCTATGCACAATAAAGAGTCAAGTTCTTCATTTTCTAGAGATCGTCGAGCGTCAAGTCCTGCTCAAGTTCAAGAAATCAAGCCCAAATTGGGGGCACCAAAGACCGTACCTAGGCCCTCTCGGAGCAATGAGAGTTTGCCTCCTGCACATGTACCAACGTATGTACCAAGGCCCTCTTCAGACATGGAGAGTTTGCCTGCTTCCAGGGTACCAACAAAAGGGTCATGGTTGCTCCTAATTTGGAGATGGTGCTCAAAATTTCTCTAGTACATATATCAAAATAGATATCTCACTTCAGAAAACACTTAAGGAATTGTAGCATATTTATACCCAATTCCTGCCACTGTTAGGTACACTTCTTTTCTCCTTTCATTGCGTGTGTGAGATGCTCTGCCTAGCCAGTAAGTGCTCTTGCTAATATGAAATTAAACACGTAATTCTAAGAATAACCTGGATAGGTTGTTTTGAAAGTGCTCTAGGGGTCAGTAGCGTGTAGTCGATAGACCCTAGCAGCCACACTTACTGTGACCTAGCTTCCGGCTAGCCAGTATACCTTCCGTGTACTAACTAACAGGTAACTTGTTGTTGGCGCATAGGATGTGTGAGATAATACAAATGTCTAGTCAGCTTGAAGCTAGCTGTATATAGAGCTGTACTAATGTCTAGTTAGCCTTTTGTATAGAAGTATGTGCTAATGTTTATGTTAGCCTCATAAAAATGTATAGAGAGCTAATAAAAATGTCTTAGGTAGCTATCTAATTGTCTAGTGAGACCTAATTGTCTAGTAAGCTTCAAAATGTATAATAGGTTTAATAAAGTATAGGAAGCTAGAAACTAAAGGATAGATAGCTTCTTTAAATGTTTAAATAGCATTAAATGTCTAGATAGCCTTATATGTCTAGATAGATTTCTAATTGCCTAATCCAGATACTAGGAAAGGTATCAAAAGAATGTAAATGTGTTTAGTCTATTTAGGATGTATAGCAAAAGTACAGATCATCCTGTTCTATAGCATCCTGTTCTAGTCCTAGTCCCTCTGTCTCAGGGGACAGACGTCGAGGCCGACTTATCTTTAGTAAGGGGGTTTGTGGTGTCCCGGTACCGCATCATATACGGTACCTATGTATGTTTGGGTCCCCATAGCCAGAGTCCCTAGGACATAGGGATCCCTGCCACTTATTTAATCCCTTGTTGCCTCTATTTCTACTAATAGACCAGTGGTCTATATAAGATTAATGTAAATATAGTGATATGTATGTAAATAAATGGTTAATTACCATATTTATCGGGGTATACCACGCACCGGACTATAACACGCACCCTCATTTTACCAAGGATATTTGGGTAAACAAAGTTTTTTACCCAAATATCCATGGTAAAACGAGGGTGCGTGTGTGCGCGTGTATACCCCGATACACCCCCAGGAAAGGCAGGGGGAGAGAGGCCGTCGCTGCCGGCTTCTCTCCCCTGCTTTTCCTGGGGTCTAGAGCCCTGCTGCCGGCCCTTCTCTCCCCCTGGCTATTGGCGCCGCTGCCCGTTCTGTCCCCCTGACTATCGGTGCCGGCGCCCCATTGCTGGCGCCGATAGCCAGGGGGAGAGAAGCGCCGCCAACAGCCAGGGGGAGAGAAGGGGCAGCGGCACTTGCACTTGGATTGTATTTATATGTTATCACTTTATGTTTTATATGGATTTATTCATTTTATTGATTGATTGTTGTAATTGATTGCACTGGGGATAAAAACCCCTAGAGTTTGTTATATCACCATGCTTGAAAAAAGCTCCATTGAGCAGCTGAAACGCCGCTTGTTTTTTGGGACAAGTTGGAATAAATACACAGTTGGACTGTGATCTGGTCGGGGTGCTGGCACCACGCATCCTTGGTTAAGTAGTTGATTTTGACATTGATTTTGATGAACTATATATATATATATATATTTATTTTTTTATTTTTTTACATATATAGTAAAATGTTTAGTATATGGATAGTAGTCTAAGATACTGTATTTCTATGGTCAAGTCCCTCACACATATATATCCTCCCCAAGGTGAACTTGGAGATTCTCTGATTTTTCTACAATACAGGGATTACATAACTAAGGCTGTTATTGCCCCTTCTCTAGCATAATTACAATATCTAATATTTCCATAAATATCTCTGTACTTTGATAAATCAGTAGTTATTTCATGGAATTTCTATGGCTCTGTACCTGTAAATAACATTTCTGTACTGATCCCAGGGTGTTTTATGGCACAAGATATCCCACTCACCACATTGTCTTTTACTGCTTTATATCTTGCTTTGCATTTTAACGCAATATATGAATTTATTAGGAATCTATTTTAGATTTTTTAAGCTTAATGACTTGTGAAGAATTCCCCAGTTTTCCTTTAGTCTGTTGAGAAAATCCTACATGGTTGTGCATTGTGTCTTCTATACAATTATACCCAATGTGTTGTCTGAATTTTTTCTATTAAATGTTTACTACTCTTGTGCTTCCTCTGTGTCGAATTTATAAAACTATTAGCAATAGCGCCGGTGCAAAGAACCTATTTTATACCCATTTGGTGTATTCTGTTTGTAGTAGGAGGCTCCACTGAGTGAGGGGATGAAGATGAGGAGGACTGCTAAGATCTAGTGTCCATATTCAGCTGCAGATAAAATGGCGGCATGCTGCACTTCTCCATGAAGGAGAGGATGGTGTCAGAAATGGCGCCAACTACCAAGATGAAGGGATTTTATATAGAAGGAAGCTCACAGATTGCTGCTGAAGGGGTGAGTCCCAAAATAAGTTAGTCAGTAGCCATGATGGTCGTGTGAACAGAGCCTAACATAAGGGACATAGTTTATTAGGGACTATTCAGACTATAACCTCCATAAAATCCTATTAGAAGCCTCACAGAAATGAAATAACAATCATTTTACTATTCATCTTAGGGACATTATTCTGCCATCATTTGACATCTTGTGACTTCTACAATATAGACGTATGATCATAAGAAGTGACAATGTGTTCTCTTATTATTCTGAGAAAAGTCAACAAAACCGAATATTTCATTTGCCACCGACAGTAAGATGCTTAGAGCGTGAATAGTCAATGGATCCTGTCCTGTTATGGTGGAGTTAGATTATTTATCATTATTTTTATATATATATATATATATATATATATATATATGTTTTTTTTATATTTTTGTCTCTATAGGACAAACATTGTCAGAGATGTAAGTTGCAGCTTCAGGTTATCAATATAAAATCTGTACTAGAGCCCCTTACTAACAAAAAACATGTTTATTATTGGTGTATTATAAGAGAGCAGAGAAGGCTTTGATTGTGACTATTACCTCTGCACTGCTTTGCCTGCACCCCCGTAACATTTCTTGCCGCCATATGTGTCCTTCTGTTTCTACACAATTTTCAGTAAAAATAACACCTTATCTTTATTCTGTAGGTCCATACGGTCACAGGGATTCACAATTTATATAGGCTTCATTTTATTTACTACTTTAAAAGAAATATAACAACATGCAGCAAAATTAGTATGCTTAAAATTGACATTTTCTGACCCCTATAACTTTATATTTTTCCACATATGGGGCAATATGAGGGCAAATTTTTTGTGCCGTGACCTGTAGTTTTTATCGGTACCATTTTTGTTTTGATGGGACTTTTTGATTGCTTTTTGGTAATGTTTTTATTGTATATGAAGTGACCAAAAATGCACAATTTTGGAATTTGGTACTTTTTAACATGTATGCCATCCATCGACCGTACAGTTTAGCTAACCTTATAATTTAATAGTTCGGACATTTACGCACACGGCAGTACCACATATATTTTTTTTATTTTTTTTATTACATTATTTTATTCAAAAAATAGGAAAAGCAGGAATGATTCAAACTGTTACGTTATGCGCTCCGGCCGCACACCATGGCCATAAGTGCTTGGTCCCCTTACCTGCTGCTGCCGACATAGGCGTGTGCACGGGGTGTGCCGGGTGTGCCTGGGCACACCCTAACCAAGCCTAGGGCAGGGGGGGGAGGAATCCGCGGCCGCCACTGAGCAGCCCGTAGGGGGCCCCCGCTCAGTCACCCAACCTGCCCGCTCAGTCACCTTCTTACTGGTCAATGAAGGGGGTGGTGAGTGACTCGTGCCCCCAACAGACACCGCACATTCAAATATCGCCAGCGGAATAGCAGCGCCCGCCCCAGCGCCCTGTTGGGTAGCGGGACACAGTGCTAAACTACGGTGGCCGGTCACAGTCAGATACAGCCTGTGCGAGTGCGCACTGTGTCACAACCACTTTCTGCACCTGCCACCATCCTCAGCCGTCTATGGGCTCATCAGAAAGCAGGCCAGGTGACTGGTGAGTGGTGCAAAGAACCGAGGGGACGCCCGGGACAGGTAAAGAGAGGGGTGGGTGAGGGGGAAGCAGGGAGAGGCATCTGTAAAGGCATGTCTGGACAGTATATGTGTCTGTGTATGATAGATGCATGACTGCTGTACAGTGTATGTATAAGTAATGTATGATTGCTGTACAGTGTATGTATAATGGATGTATGACTGCTGTACAGTGTATGTATAATGAATGTATGACTGCTGTACAGTGTATGTATAATGGATGTATGACTGCTGTACAGTGTATGTATAATGAATGTATGACTGCTGTACAGTGTATGTATAATGGATGTATGACTGCTGTACAGTGTATGTATAATGAATGTATGATTGCTGTACAGTGTATGTATAATGGATGCATGACTGCTGTACAGTGTATGTATAATGGATGTATGACTGCTGTACAGTGTATGTATAATGGATGTATGACTGCTGTATAGTGTATGTATAATGAATGTATGACTGCTGTAAAGTGTATGTATAATGGATGTATGACTGATGTACAGTGTATGCATGATGAATGTATGATTGCTGTACAGTGTATGTATAATGGATGTCTGATTGCTGTACAGTGTATGTATAATGGATGTATGACTGCTGTACAGTGTATGTATAATGAATGTATGATTGCTGTACAGTGTATGTATAATGGATGCATGACTGCTGTACAGTGTATGTATAATGGATGTATGACTGCTGTACAGTGTATGTATAATGAATGTATGACTGCTGTATAGTGTATGTATAATGAATGTATGACTGCTGTAAAGTGTATGTATAATGGATGTATGACTGATGTACAGTGTATGCATGATGAATGTATGATTGCTGTACAGTGTATGTATAATGGATGTATGATTGCTGTACAGTGTATGTATAATGGATGTATGACTGCTGTACAGTGTATGTATAATGAATGTATGACTGCTGTACAGTGTATGTATAATGGATGTATGACTGTTGTACAGTGTATGTATGATGAATGTATGATTGCTGTACATTGTATGTATAATGGATTTATGATTGCTGTACAGTGTATGCACGATGAATGTATGACTGATGTAACTGATGTACAGTGTATGTATAATGAATGTATGACTGATGTACAGTGTATGTATGATGAATGTATGATTGCTGTACAGTGCATGTATAATGGATGTATGATTGCTGTACAGTGTATGCATGATAAATGTATGAATGATGTACAGTGTATGTATAATGAATGTATGACTGATGTACAGTGTATGTATGATGAATGTATGATTGCTGTACAGTGTATGTATTATGGATGTATGATTGCTGTACAGTGTATGCATGATGAATGTATGACTGATGTACAGTGAATGTATAATTAATGTATGACTGATGTACAGTGTATGTATGATGAATGTATGACTGATGTACAGTGTATGTATGATGAATGTATGATTGCTGTACAGTGTATGTATAATGAATGTATGATTGCTGTACAGTGTATGCACAATGAATGTATGACTGATGTACAGTGTATGTATAATGGATGTATGACTGATGTAAAGTGTATGTATAATGGATGTATGACTGATGTACAGTGTATGTATAATGAATGTATGATTGCTGTACAGTGTATGCATGATGAATGTATGACTGATGTACAGTGTATGTATAATGAATGTATGACTGATGTACAGTGTATGTATGATGGATGTATGACTGATGTACAGTGTATGTATAATGAATGTATGATTGCTGTACAGTGTATGTATAATGAATGTATGACTGATGTACAGTGTATGTATAATGGATGTATGACTGATGTACAGTGTATGTATAATCAATGTATGACTGATGTACAGTGTATGTATAATGAATGTATGACTGCTTTACAGTGTATGTATAATGAATGTATGATTGCTGTACAGTGTATGTATAATGAATGTATGATTGCTGTACAGTGTATGTATAATGGATGTATGACTGATGTACAGTGTATGTATGGTGAATATATGATTGCTGTACAGTGTATGTATGATGAATGTATGATTGCTGTACAGTGTATGTATGATGAATGTATGACTGATGTACAGTGTATGTATAATGGTTGTATGACTGATGTACAATGTATGTATAATGGATGTATGACTGATGTACAGTGTATGTGTGATGAATGTATGATTGCTGTACAGTGTATGTATGATGAATGTATGACTGATGTACAGTGTATGTAGGATGAATGTATGACTGCTGTACAGTGTATGTATAATGGATGTATGACTGATGTACAGTGAATGTATAATGGATGTATGACTGCTGTACAGTGTATGTATAAGTAATGTATGATTGCTGTACAGTGTATGTATAATGGATGTATGACTGATGTAAAGTGTATGTATAATGGATGTATGACTGATGTACAGTGTATGTATAATGAATGTATGATTGCTGTACAGTGTATGCATGATGAATGTATGACTGATGTACAGTGTATGTATAATGAATGTATGACTGATGTACAGTGTATGTATGATGGATGTATGACTGATGTACAGTGTATGTATAATGAATGTATGATTGCTGTACAGTGTATGTATAATGGATGTATGACTGATGTACAGTGTATGTATAATGGATGCATTCGATGTGGATGTGCAAAAAATGGTAAGTTAAATGGTAAAACTCATGTTTTTCTTTACTTTTCAAACAGAAGAACGCTTTCACTATAAGATGGTGGAACAGAGGGGGAATATTCCAAATTAAAAAAAATTTGAGCCAGATTGGTTGAAAAGTGATGTGTAGTTTTGCCTTTTATGCACCATTGTGCACCATTTTTTTTTTTATTTATTATTATTTTTTAATTATAAATACCTATACAGATGCTGTATCTGATATTCAAATATTGCCTATGGAATAGCAGCGCCCAGCGCTCTGTTGGCTAGCGGGACATAGTGCTAAACTACTGCAGATGGCCACAATCAGCTCTAGCCCGACCTAGAGCGCAGGGTGCCGCATCACTTTTTCAACCAATCTGGTGCAAAAAAAAATTCTATTTGGAATATTCCCCCTCTGTTCCACCATCTTATAGTGAAAACGTTCTTCTGTTTGCCAAGTAAAGAAAAACATAAGTTTTACCATTCAACTTACCATTTTTTGCACATCCACATCAAATGCATCCCTATAAATACCGACCAGCAAACATACACACAAGTGGGACTTCTAGTCAGGGCTGGTGCATGGATTTTTGCCACTCTAGGCAAAACCTAATTTTGACAACGCTTTGGCTCCGCCCATTGAACCCCTTGGCAAATATAAGATCAGGGGTAGAATTAGTCCCGTAAGCCTCATGTTAAATTCTAGACTTGCCCTCCTCCCTACAATTATAACTATACTGCACCTAATGTTGGGGAACTATACTGCACCTAATGTGGGGGGAATGTACTGCACCTAATGTGGGCAAACTATACTGCCAACCTAATGTGGGGGAACTGTACTGCACCTAATGTGGGGGAACTATACTACACCTAATGTGGGGAACTATACTGTGCCTAATGTGGGGAACTATACTGTACCTTATGTGGGGAACTATACTGCATCTAATGTGGGGGGAATATACTGCACCTAATGTCGGGGAACTGTACTGCACCTAATGTGGGGGAACTGTACTACACCTAATGTGGGGGAACTGTACTGCACCTAATGTGGGGGAACTGTACTGCACCTAATGGGGGGGGGGGACTGTACTGCACATAATGTGGGGGAACTGTACTGCACCTAAGGTGAGGAAACTGTACTGCACCTAATGTGGGGGAACTATACTGCACCTAATGTGAGGAACTACAACCTAATGTGGGGGAACTGTATTACACCTAATGTGGGGGAACTGTACTGCACCTAATGTGAGGAAACTGTACTGCACCTAATGTGGAGGAACTATACTGCACCTAATGTGGGGGAACTATACTGCACCTAATGTGGGGAACTACAACCTAATGTGGGGGAACTATACTGCACCTAATGTGGGGGAACTACAACCTAATGTGGGGGAACTATACTGCACCTAATGTGGGGAACTACAACCTAATGTGGGGGAACTGTGCTACACCTAATGTCGGGGAACTATACTGTACCTAATGTGGGGAACTACAACCTAATGTGGGGGAACTGTACTGCACCTAATGTGAGGAAACTGTACTGCACCTAATGTGGAGGAACTATATTGCACCTAATGTGGGGGAACTATACTGCACCTAATGTGGGGAACTACAACCTAATGTGGGGGAACTGTACTACACCTAATGTGGGGGAACTATACTGCACCTAATGTGGGGGAAATGTACTCCCACTAATGTGGGGAACTATACTGCACCTAATGTGGAGGGAACTATACTGCACCAAATGTGGGGGAACCGTACTGCACACCTAATGTGGGGGAACTATACTGACTGTGTGTGTATATATATATATATATATATATATATATATATATATATATATACAATATACTCACATGCGCAGCGTGAGTTTGTGCCTTAGGGTGCACACCCTAATGCAATAGGCTGCGCACGCCTATGGCTGCCGATGGGGCTGGGACTCGCATCACGGAACGCGCCCGCAGCATGTGAGCCCCAGTCTATCACTCTCCGGGTGATTCTCCTGCCTATGCCTTTGCCTCTCTGCTCTGATGTGCGTGTCCCTGTCACCGAGGGCGCGCGTGCCGGATCTTTAGGATTTAAAGGGCCAGTACGCTCATTAGTGTAATTCACCTGTGGCTCATTTATTAACTCCTCTGCCCTCCTCACTCCCCTGCCAGATCTTTGTTGCCTTGTGCCTTAGAGAAAGCATTCCTCAGTTTTGCCTTGCCATGTATCTGATCCCTTGCTTTGTGACTTGACGTTGCTCCTCTGCCGCCTGCCTATTGAACTCCTGCTACGTCTTGACTACCCTACTGTGCCGCCTGCCCTGACCTACTGCTATCCAGACTACGAGCTGCCTTATCCCTCCTGTGCCTCGCATCTCCTCAGCCGCCTGTGTGGACGTGCCGTGCTAAAGGTAGCGACCTGGGTGACGCCTGCCGCTGCAAGTCCATCCCGCTTTGCGGCAGGATCTGGTGAAAACCAGCGTTACCTTAGACTCTGCTCCCTTGTACGGTCTGAGTCATCTGCCACACAGGTCCAGCAGATTTACATCCACCAGTGTTCCTGCCTTCTGAAACGTGAGTATTACACAAACTTTTATTAGGAAAGAGTTAATTCACTTTTAATTATTATGCAACTGTTGCATAATAGTTTTCTATCTCACATACTGTTGATGATTAGTATGTCTTTTAGCCCAGCAAGCACTTGAATCTGCTGAATTTTGATTTATATACGCTGTCTATTTTTTTAACACTGTGCAGACGACAGTGTCTACAGCCTATCTGCAGGCTACATGTGCTGGGGTATGAGGTTTATTATAGGTCTTGTCTACTTATGTTATGGGCTAGTGCAGCCCTCTTATAATTGTCAGGCTTATCCTGTGCATGTGACTTTGTGAAGTATACACAGTGTAAATGTGCATTTTTCTATTTATTATTTTTCTAATCATCGTTTATTGTGAATTACTAGTGTTCTGTTTCTCATGTGTCTAGAGAACATATATGTTTCTTTGTAATGCAAGCACCTGACTCTGCTACACTGAAGAACATGTACCGCTCACCTGTAAATACACCTTTGTATCCTGTGGGTAAACAAGGAAGGGCTGTCAGTTTCGCTTGGTCGATGATCTGCGAGCTATGAATATAATTATTCAGAAGTATGGTCCACTTGTGCCCAATTCTCACACTATTTTAGGTAAAATTTCTACAGCCACTTCATGGTTCAGTGTGATTGACTTGGTCAATGCCTTCTTTTGTCTACCTGTGCATTAGGAATCCCAGTATTTTTTCGCCTTCACTTATGCTTGGACAAGGTTGCCACAGCAAATGGTCTCTTCACCATCTGAATTTGGCCATGTCATGAAACAAGTCCTAGATAGGTGGCAAGCACCAGATAGGGTTACTGTTGTATAGTATGTTTATGATCTCTTGTTAGCAGCCACCATAGGAGACATTTAGAGCCCCGATTTGACGGCCCATACCAGGTGCTACTGTCTACACCCACCTTGTACACTGCTCAAAAAAATAAAAGGAACACTTAACACAATGTAACTCCAAGTCAATGACACTTCTGTGAAATCACACTGCCCACTCAGGAAGCAACACTGAATCACAATCAATTTCACATGCTGTTGTGCAAATAATAAAAAAACAGGTGGAACTGGACAACAACCCAGCAGCAGGACCGCTACCTCCGCCTCTGTGCAAGGAGGAGCACTGCCAGAGCCCGGCAAAATGACCTCCAGCAGGCCACAAATGTGCATGTGTCCACTCAAGTGATCAGAAACAGACTCCCTGAGGGTAGCATGAGGGCCCGACATCCACAGGTGGGGGTTGTGCTTACAGCCTAACATCATGAAGGACGTTTTGCATTTGCCAGAGAAAACCAAGATTGACAAATTCACAACTGGTGCCCTGTGCTCTTCACAGATGAAAGCAGGTTCACACTGGGCACACGTGACAGACATGACAAAGTCTGGAGATGCCATGGAGAACGTTCTGTTTCCTGCAACATCCTTCAGCATGACCGGTTTGGCGGTGGGTCAGTAATGGTGTGGGGGGGGGGGCATTTCTTTGGGGGGCCGCACAGCCCTCCATGTGCTTGCCAGAGGTAGCCTGACTGCCATTAGGTACCGAGACATTATCCTCAGATCCCTTGTGAGACCATATGCTGGTGAGGTTGGCCTTGGGTTCCTCCTAATGCAAGACAATGCTAGACCTCATGTGGCTGGAGTGTGTCAGCAGTTCCTGCAAGAAAAAGGCATTGATGCTATGGACTGGCCGCCCGTTCCCCAGACCTGAATCAGATTGAGCACATCTGGGACATCATGTCTCGCTCCATCCACCACAGACTGTCCAGGAGTTGGGGGATGCTTTAGTCCAGGTCTGGGAGGACATCCCTCAGGAGACCATCCACCACCTCATCAGGAGCAAGCCCAGGTGTTGTAGGGAGGTCATACGGGCACGTGGAGGCCACACACACTACTGAGCCTCATTGTGACTTGTTTTAAGGACATTACATAAAGTTGGATCAGCCTCAAGTGTGGTGTTATCTTAGTGTTCCCTTTATTTTTTTGAGCAGTGTAGTTTCGGGGCCCCATTGCAAAATCTTCAACAGGGCCCTACATGCCAATTATTGTACTGCTCTCTAATGGGGCAGATGTGCTTTATGTTCCCTGTACAACTGCTATCTCTGGCAACTCTATAGGTACGACCCTGAACAGCATCAAAAGGGTGAGGCCTCTGGGGAGTAAGAGGATTGACAGAATCAAAATGCATGTACTATCCTACCTGTTTTTTTTTTTTGTGCGTGCTTTATATCTCTATGCACTGGTGAAAGGTGAAACGAAGAAAATACTTGTGGTTTTGTTGATAATTCCATCCATAATACTAGTGTATGTATTTAAATGATTTGTTAATTCATTTCCCCACCTCTCCAAGAAGGGAACCATGTCCAGGCTTTTTCTGCAGCTGAAAACAACTCTCACTTATGTTTGTTTCCCCTAAAAAACGTTTTAATTGATGAAATATTTGATTGGGGTAAAACTCTTCCTATAATACAGTTACCCAATGCTTCAATAGGAAGCCATGAGTAGGCCCTGTTATTACATATGTAATAGAGTCCCTGCTTTAGGACCATAGGAATCATCTTACCATGATTTCCCAGCCACTTTTGAACCCATACCATATTACGGTACAACTGAGTGTTACACATCCGGTCATTCTCATCTGTCTATGCAGGATGGGCACATCTGGGGGCACAAAAACATTTGGACAAATGCCTAGACTGTTACAGCCACCATCTATCATATCACATGGCATCTCCCTGTTTTCCATATTAAATATCGGGGTAGCATTTGTGCAACCCGTCAGTAGCGATATATAGCCACTCCCTTACAGATGACATCACAGCCTTAGAGATTACATCAAAACCTCAGAGATGACATCACAGCCTTAGGCTGTGTTCACATTACGATTTGTCCGTACGCAAAATGTATATGTTTTTCAAATTCTTAAAAATAAAGAATAGGACCGTTAAACGTATCAATTTATTATTATTAGAGATTTATTAACTATGTTTGTCTTTTTATGGCCTTTAAATCAACATATATGATATTTATGTGGTACAGATAATCAGAGTCCACCAGGATATTTTGTCCTTTTTGAGTAACGTACTTGTGATGTATCTGTGAAATATCACATTGACTTGTATTATATAAGTGTTTTTTTTTGTGTGTGTACCTACGTAGAATGTATACACCATATCTTCTACACATGCGCAGAAGGGGTTTCAGAAGACGTGAAATGCCCGGAAGCTCAGTTATCATATTTTCACGTATACATTAATTACATAAAAAATGTATGCAATGTATTGAACATGTGGTACGTATATATTTTTTTAAACGTATAAACATTGAAAATTGGATGTGCGTTTTTACATCCGTTTTATATATACGTTTCTAACATACACATACAGTGGTCCCTCAACATACGATGGTAATTCGTTCCAAACGAGCCATTATTTGTCGAATCCATCGTATGTTGAGGGATTTGTGCAATGTAAAGTATAGGAAGCTGTACTCACCTGTCCCCGCCGCTCGAGATGGTGTCCCCGCCGCTCGAGATGGTGACCCCGGCCTCCGCTGGGCTCTCCGCTGTCTTCTCCGGTCCTCTGCTGTCTTCTCCGGTCCTCTGCTGTCTTCTCCGGTCCTCTGCTGTCTTCTCCGGTCCTCTTCTGTCTTCCGCAAGGCCTTACTGGGCCTGCGTAGCGACGTCATTACGCCGCTGCGTACGCCATTCCTATTGGATGACGTGCGCAGCAGCGTATTGACGTCATCGGAGAGGGCCGAGAAGACACCGGAAGACAAGCGCTGGACCCGGAGGGCACCCCGGAGGATCGTGGAGGGGTAAGTAATACTTACCGCACCACACGGGGAACATAAAGCTGCTATCCGGCAGCAGCTTAAGCATTTGGCGCTGCCGGATAGCACTTAATGCGATGGCCCTGACATAAAAAAGCATCGTATGTCGATGCTGACATCGACATGCGATGGCCTCTGAGAGGCCATCGTATGTCGATTTCATCATATGTCGGGGCCATCGTAGGTCGGGGGGTCACTGTATTTGATAAATCATGATGTGAACACAGCCTTAGAGATGACCGTCTGATAGTCTAGCTCAACTAGCTGACTTTCCTGCAGACCCTCCAGCTATTCTGAGAGCCAGGTGGAGGACATCACCTCTGAAAGAGGGTCCCACAGTTGCACCATAGCAGTTTGGGTATTGCATATACCAAGAAGTTTGTCATCCAGTGCGTGGGAACCCACATAGAGTAAGGCTCTGAAAGTACAGTGACCTATCCTGGACCTGTGTTGTGGTGATTCTCTGGCCGCTGTCGTCATCTATTTAGATAGAGTATATATATATATATATATATATATATATATATATATGTATATATGTATGTGCGCGTGTGTGTGTGTGCTATCAATAAAGCTTTGTGATTGTTAGAGGAAGTGACCACTCATAGGCAGAGAGGAATGGGTGCTTAGCATCCCACAGTCTATGCAGCTTATCTGTATACTCTGTGCCTTACAATCTGTCTAAGGGGTCAGTTCTGGATAGGTAGGATGCTAGTTAGAAGGGGAATACAAAACAATCAATATGTGTGTGATAATAAAATCAATATATGTGTGATCATACAATTATCATGGCGAGAATTGTTAAATAAATCAATACATTTCTACAATCTTGTCCGAGTTTAATATCAAGTGATGCTTAAAGTACAATTAAAGAATTACATTTTTCTTTGCCATGAACTTTTGGCTACTCTTACGAAATGCACTTCTTCCAAGTTTTACTTACAGAACAATGGGGCCCCTCACCACGCCTTGCCAATATGGAACCAAGATAAGAAGACCATATGACGAAGATGTCTATTATCTCTGGATTGGATGAAACACGTCACTATGGACATTTTACACTATAAAGAACAGTGCTGTTATCCGATGGTGCGCAATGCCAGCAAAATAAATGACAGTGCGATATTGTAATCTTGTAATAATTTAATAATTATTATTTTTAATATGGTCCAGCGGTTTCACGTTGCTTTTATCTTCCACATTACCATATCCGTACATAATGCACTAGACACAAAAACAGGATTGTCAACAAATCTTGTAGGCAAAAAAAAAGGTAAACTCTGGACCTATTTTTCCTTGTGAGCTGAAATGAATATGACACCCTTATGGTCAATGAGGGGACTTATACCTGTTGCCTTCTTACTCACACAGATATCAATAGCAAATCCTTCTCCAACTAGAGCTTTCCTGAAAAATTCCTCATTATAAGGGAAAGTAGGGAACTTGTCTTCCCCAACCGTGTAATATGTCATATCTAAGAGCCCAATTTGCAAGAGGTGTCCTCCAGGTTTCAGTAACTGTGAGAACTTCCTGAGATATCTCCTGTAATCATCTTGGTCTTTGCTGATAGTTTCTAGGAGCGCAACGCTGATGATACAATCTGCTGGTGGTAAGACTATCGGATCCATTATATTTTCTTTCTCGAGGTTACATTTTGCGACATGTTGAGCGGCTTCTCTCACTTTTCCTTCTTTGTCCTGCATCTGGGCACTGAAGTAAATGGGAAAAAGGGACAAAGTGATTATTCAATCTCAATAGGGCAGCAAGAAAACTAAATGCTTAGACCTTGACTATTGTTCCCTGTACGCCATTGCCATCTGGGATGCTCAGGAGTGTTTAGGAGCTGGGCATTGACAACTACTGAGGAGTAGCAATGATCCCAGAGCCAGTCTGTAATGTAATGTAATAATAATGTAATAATGTAATGTAATAAATTTTATATATATATATATATATATATATATATATATAATTTATAAATAAATAATTGGTTGTTTGGAACAGTTATTTAATTTTGACATACAGTTCAAGAAAAAAGTGGATGCACTCACCTAGATATTCTGCTGGCAGGAATCAATTTCCAATAAAATAGTACAGAAGGTTGACGCAGAGGAGCAGCCTCGCAGTGACAGACTGTTTCCTGCGCTCCAAGTGCTCTTCATCGGGCTGCCTTTGGCAGCCCGAGGAAGGACGCTTGGAGCGCAGGAAACAGTCTGTCGCTGCGAGGCTGCACCTTTGCGTCTACCCGCTGTACTATTTTATAAAGATTGAATAAAGATTCCTGAGAGCAGAATATCCCGGTGAGTGCATCCACTTTTTCTTGAACTGTGTGCCTTTGCTTGTCTCTTTTGGAAGTGCATCCCCGGGATACTCCCCCAGGTGTTAGTGCTGGTGTCTCATATGCCAGAGTGGGCTAATCACGGACAGCAGTGTCGGGCTCTCCAGCTCCTCATAGTCTCGGATCTATTTAATTTTGAGCCCTCTAATATCTGAAAAACACAGAAACATTTTAGTAGTGAAATGAGGTTAATTGGATCAGCAGAAAATGTGCAATATGCATCAAAACAAAAGTTTGGGCTCTTTGTCATATTGTTTATTTGAATACATGTAACTATCTACCTCTGATTCACTGGACACACAATTGGTTTGGTGGCTTATTAAAGGGGTACTCTATACCTAGACATGTTATCCCCTATAGATGTGAGAGAAAAAAAGAAAAGAACCAAAAACGGTGCCTTGCATATTACCCTTTAAATATGGAGAGACAAATAATGTGGGGGGAATTCACAGGTCAATTATATTAAAATAAGCGCATATTACCCCGTGAATGGGGTACTCACAGAGCTACTGTGCCGGGAGGTCCCAGGAAACAAGTATAGGCTTGTCCAGACGAGTATATCCAGATGCAAGCAAAAAGACCTTTGATGTCCTGGCGCTGCTCGTTAGGTCATCAGAATAAGAGAAGGAAGGCTAGAAATAGACTTCAAACAAAACTTTATTTCTAAATTATAAAAATAATAAAAGTGTGGATGAAGCATTTCGAGGGGGGCTCCCCTCTTCCTTGATCTGAGGAAGAGGGGAGCCCCCCTCGAAACGCATCATCCACACTTTTATTATTTTTATTATTTAGAAATAAAGTTTTGTTTGAAGTCTATTACTAGCCTTCCTTCTCTTATTCTGAGGACCTAATGAGCAGCGCCAGGACATCAAAGGTCTTTTTGCTTGCACCTGGATATGTTACCCCCTACATATGGACGTGGGGGCGTGGCATAATGTCACGATCACGTAAGCCCCAGGCTTCCATGTCCGTATCGCCGCAGCACCAGCCCGGAGATTGCGGGGGTCCGGTCGCTGCATAGTTGATAACAAGTCTAGGTGTGGAGTACCCCTTTAAGCCTTGAAACTCATAGACTGGCATATCCAATAATGATAAATGGTATTTAAGGTGGTCAATTGCAAGTTGTTGTTCCCTTCTGTGAAGAGTGGCACCATAGGGCCTAAAAACAACTCTCAAATTACCTTAAAACAAAGATTGTTCAACATTTTGGTTTAGTGGAAGGATACAAAAAGCTATTGCAGAGATTTAGACTGTCAGTGTCCACTATGTGGAACATAGTGAGGAAATGGAAACCACAGACAAAGTTCTTGTTAAGGCCAGAAGTGGAAGACCAAGTAAAACATCAGAGAGACAAAGGCGAGGTTTGTGAGAACAGTCAAAAACAGTCCACAGACCACCTCTACAGACCACCTCTACAGACCACCTCCGAAGACCTACAACATCATCTTGCTGCAGATGGTGTCACTGTGCTTTGTTCAACAATTCAGAGCACTTTACACATGGAGAGGCTGTATGGAAGAGGGTTGCAGACTAAGCCTTTTCTGCATACATGCCACAAAAAGAGTCACTTGAGGTGTGCTTACACACATTTGAACAAGTTAGCTTCATTTTGGAAGAAGGTGTTGAGGACTCATAAAAAAAGTTTCAGTTTTTTGGTCATAACAAGAGGCTTTATGCATGGCGTTAAAAGAACATAGAGTTCCAAACACTTGCTACCCACAGTTAAATTTGGTGGAGGTTATATAATACGGTGGGGCTGTGTGGCCAGTGTTGGTACTGGAAGTCTTGTTAAAGTTGAGGGTCACATGAATTCCACACAATATCAGCAGATGCTTGAGAACAATGGAGCGGAATCAGCCACAAAGTTAAAATTACAACTGGGCTGGATATTTCAACAAGACAATGACCCAAAACACGGCACAAAATCTACTCTGGCATTTATGCAGGGGAAAAAGTGTTCCTGAATGGTCACCCCAATCCACAGACCTGAATATCATTGACAATTTGTGGTGTGATGTGAACCGGGCTGTCAATACTCAGCTACCATTAAACCTTACTGAACTGGAGGAGGAAGGACTGAAATGGTCCAAAATACCTTCATTCAGAATCCAGGCTTCACTACAGGCTATAGGAAGTGTCTAGAGGCAGTTTTTTTTTCTGATATAGGAGGCTTAACTAAATATTGATCGGATATTTCTGTTGGGGTTCCCAAATTTATGCACCTGTCTCCTTTAGTTTTAATGCAGATTGCGCATGTTCTGTTCATCCAATAAAGCTCATTTCACTCCTGAAATATTACTGTGCCTTTCAAATATTCGATAGCACAAAATAATAAATGAGATTATAAATAAATGTGATATTCCAGAATTGTCGTCACTATTAAAATAAAATGTTTATTATTCTGCACAGATACTCTGCATAGTGTGAACTTTAAAAAAAATGCATGGTATATATATATATATATATATATATATATATATATATAAATTTTTTTTTTGGTGATATCAATCATTTATATTAGAGATGAGCAGACTTTTGAAAAATTTGATTTGAGTGATTTGCCGAATTTTTTGAAAAATTTGGTTCGATCCAAATTTATTTGCAGCAAATCTATATTTAAATGGCTATTTATGGCCCAGAGAGAGCCTCAATAGGGGTGTATAACACTTTGCTGTGTTCTAACACGCATATGGAGTGTGCTGGGGTAGTGAAATAATACTGTTATTAAGTATGACATGCAGATTACAGGCATTGCTTTTAGAATCATTGACGCAGAGCTGCACAATGACAGAGCCTGGAGGTGGCAACAGTATGAGGAGACCATATAGTGACTGAATGACACAGCGTGGAGGTGTTGGCAGCATGAGGACACCATATAGTGGCTGAATGACACAGCGTGGGAGGTGTTGGCAGCATGAGAAGACTATATAGTGGCTGAATGACACAGCGTGGAGGTGTTGGCAGCATGAGGAAACCATATAGTGGCTGAATGACACAGCATGGAGTTGGCAGCAGCATGAGTAGACACTAGGTCTTCACAATCCCTAGGATTAAAAGATGAATTTTGAAATTTAAATTGAAGATTTAGGGTAGCTAGTGCTACCATAAAATTTGTTTAGGTCCAGGCCCAGGCCCAGGCCCAGCAGCATCAGTAAACCATATATTAGCTGAATGGCACAGCCTGGAGTTGGCTGAAGAAGGAGAAGGCCATTTAGTGTCTTAATGGTACAGCCAGGAGTTGGCAGCAGCATGAGTAGACACTAGGGCTTCACAATCCCTAAGATTAAAAGATGAATTCTGAAATCTAAATTTAAGATTTTGGGTAGCTAGTGCTTCCATAACAAAATGTTTATTCCCAGACCCAGCCCCATCAGCATCAGTAAACCAAAGATTGCCTGAATGACACAGCTTGGAGTTGGCTGAAGCATGAGGAGATCATATAGTGGCTGAATGGCACAGCCTGGAGTTGGCAGAAGCATGAGTATACACTAGGGCTTTACAATCCCTAAGAATAAAAGATGAATTCTGAAATCTAAACTGAAGATTTTAGGTAACTAGTGATACCATAAACATTTATTCCCAGACCCAGGCCCAGCAGCATTAATAAATCATATATTTGCTGAATGACACAGCCTGGAGTTGGCTGAAGCATGAGGAGACCATATAATGTCTGAATGGCACAGCCTGGAGTTGGCAGCAGCATGAGTAGACACCAGGGCTTAACAAACAATTTAAAAAAAAGACGACTTTTGAAATTTAAATTGAAGATTTAGGGTAGCTAGTGCTGCCATAAACATTTTTTAGGTCCAGGCCCAGGCCCAGCAGTATCAGTAAACCATATAATGTCTGAATGGCACATCCTGGAGTTGGAAGAAGCATGAATAGACACTAGGGCTTCACAATCCCTAAGATTAAAAGATGAATTCTGAAATTTAAACTGAAGATTTTGGGTAGCTAGTGCTACAATAGCAACATTTTTATTCCCAGACCCAGGTTCCAGCAGCATCAGTAAACCATATATTGCCTGAATGACACAGCCTGGAGGTGGCTGAAGCATGAGGAGACCATACAGTGTCTGAATGGCACAGCCTGGAGTTGGCAGCAGCATGAGTAGACACTAATGCTTCCCAATTACTAAGATTAAAAGAGGAATTTTGAAATTTAAACTGAAGATTTTGGGTAGCAAGTGCTACCATAACAAAATTTTTATTCCCAGACCCAAGCCCAGCAGCATCAGTAAACCATATATTGCCTGAATGACACAGCCCAGAGTTGGCTGAAGGATAAGGAGACCATATAATGGCTGAATGGCACAGCCTGGAGTTGTCAGCAGCATGAGTAGACACCAGGGCTTCACAACCCCTTAAAAAAATTAAATTGAAGATTTAGGGTAGCTAGTGCTACCATAAAATATTTTTAGGTCCAGGTCCAGCAGCATCAGTAAACCATATATTGGGCCTCATTTATTAAGCTGAAACCGACCAGTTTTTGTCTGGTTATTTTGTCTGAGACATGTCTGAGACATGTCTGCCCCAGTGTGCGCCAGTGTGCGCCTGAAAAATCAGACAAACCCAAAAAGGGGTGTGGTCTGTCGTAAAATGGGTGTGGTCTGTCGCAAAAGGGGTGTGGTTTCACAAACCGACCAATTTACTATGGAATTCACAGAAAATCCTGTGGGTAAATGGCTGGAAATATCGACCTAGAAAAAGCTGGTCAGAAAATGTTCCCGACTTTTCCCAATAGTGAATAGAGTGGAATCCTGCATGTCTGAAACAACTTTTCCCACTATTTAAAACCCGAAACTCTTAGTAAATGAGGCCCATTGCCTGAATGGTACAGCCAGAAGTTTGCAGCAGCATGAGTAGACACTAGGGCTTTAAAATCCCTAAGATTAAAGGTTAATTCTGAAATTTAAATTGAAGATTTTGGGTAGCTAGTGCTACCATAACAACATTTTTATTCCCAGACCCAGTCCCAGCAGCATCAGTAAACCATATAATGTCTGAATGGCACAACCTAGAGTTGGCAGCAGCATGAGGAGACCATTGAAATTTATGATTTTTAAATGTAAGATTTTGAAATTGAAATTAAGAATTTTGAAATTGAAATTTCATTACTCTTCCTGACATACTCATTACATATATGAGGGGAGTACAATACGCTTCACTTCGCTTAAAACAGTATTTGTCTAGAACAGCAGCAGGTGTGTACTATTGGCTGTCCTTTCACAGTATATAGACCCTTGACAGATTAACAGGTACAAAATAGTACACTTCTTAGATGTAGGTATGTGATATGCACTAAGGAGAGCAGAAAAATGTGCTACAGTATGCTTAAAAATACTTATTTTTACCTGTGTCCCAGATTCCAAAATTCCTTTATAATCAGAAATTGTCAGAATACCGCCTGACATTCAAAATAATAAAATGATACATACGTTCTCTGAAGAAAAGGATCCTTCATTAGATGACAAGATGAGTATTGTGTGTTCCAGTGACATTAGTTCATCGGGGGAACAGGAAAACATGATACAACTTAATTCTGCAACTGAAGAACCACAACAAAGAATGAAAGACTTGAAGCCTACTGGAAGTGAGGAACTTCAAAATGGTAAATCTATCACCTGGGATAGTCAGTCAATTCCAACAGCCGGTGGTCAGTATCCACAGTTCCCTGTTTCTGCTAGTCCTTGGCAATATTCCTTTTATTACTGGTCTGGTATCAACATGGCAATAATGCTGGGAGAGTGACTCAAGGATACCCACATGTTTCCTACAATACACAGTCAATATATGGAGACCATATAGTGTCTGTATGACACAGCCTGGAGGTGGCTGAAGCATGAGGAGACCATGTAGTCTCTGAATGGCACAACCTGGAGTTGGCAAAAGGAGACCATTGAAATTTAAGAATTTTAAATAGAAATTTAAGATTTTTAAATTGAATTTGAGTATTTTGAAATTGAACTTTTAACTCCCAAGTTTTAGTGTCCCGGACCCCAGCGAGTGTGTACAAAGGACCAAATCTAACAAGGAGTCATATGTCACATGGCAGCACAATGACAGAGCCTGGGGGTGGCATCAGTATGAGGAGACCATATAGTGGCTGAATGACACAGCCTGGAGTTTGTGGTAGCATCGGGAGACCATATAGTGTCTGAATGGCACAGCCTAGAGGTGGCTGAAGTATGAGGAGACCATATAGTGGCTGAATGCCACAGTTTGGATGTGGCTGAAGCATGAGGAGATCATATATTGTCTGAATAACACAGCCTGGAGGTGGCTGAAGCATGAGAATACCATATAGTGGCTGAATGGCACAGCCTGGAGGAGGCATCAGGAGTCCTGAAAGTGACTCTAATGCAAGGAATTTCTGAAACTGGGGACCATCACCTTAATTATGTTTTGCAGTATCCATGGCAGCACAATAAGAGAGCCTGGAGGTGGTAGCATCAGCATGAGGAGACCATAGAGCAGCACAATTATAGAGCCTGGAGGTGGCAGCATCAGCATATGTAGACCATATGGCGGCACAATGACAGAGCCTGGAGGTGGCAGCATCAGCATAAGGAGACCATATGGCGGCACAATGACAGAGCCTGGAGGTGGCAGCATCAGCATAAGGAGACCATATGGCAGCACAATGACAGAGCCTGGAGATGGTAGCATTATCATGAGGAGACCACAGAGCAGCACAATGAAAGAGCCTGGAGGTGGCAGCAGCAGCATGAGGGCCATGCCAACTCTGAGAAACCCACCAACTGTTGACTGGGGGTGTCGGATGTCCCTTGGGATGAAGTGGATGACCGAGTGAACCGATCAATCACGGCTGCTGGGTTTCTGGTTGAGACACGACTGCTAGCTGACACTGGGAGCTCAAACTTCTCACTGCGACTCTGGCTGCCACACACCGCTACTCTGCTGCAACCTCTGCCTGCGCCTGATGAATTTAGGCCACTCCCCTGTGCACTTCTTGGCAATACTCTGCCTGACATACTTATTACATATGAGGGGAGTACAATACGCTTCACTAAGCTTAAAACAGTATTTTTCAAGAACAGCAGCAGTTGTGTACTATTGGCTGTCCTTTCACAGTATCTAGGCCCTTGACAGAATAACAAGAACAAAATAGTACACTATTTAGATGTATGTATGTGGTATGCACTTATGAGGGCAGAAAAATGCCCTACAGTACACTTAAAAAAGTATCTGAATACACCACCAGCCAGTGAGTATTTTTGCCTGGACTTTCACACTATCTAGGCTCTTGACAGATTAACAGGTTTAATAGTACACTACTTAGATGTAGGTATGCTGTATGCACTGATGAGGGCAGAAAAATGCGCTACAATGAGCCTAAAAACTCTGTAATTTTGTAAAACACCAGCCGGTGATCACTTTTGTATGTAGGCCCTTGACAGATCAACAGGTACAAAATAGTACACTACTTAGATGTACGTATGCGGTATGCACTTATGAGGGCAGAAAAATTTGAAAAATGCGCTACAGTACCCTTAAAAAATGTAAAGGCATTAAAATTAGGTATTGTTTTAATCTACCCACAGAACAAATTAAGCATGTCATTTTCAGCAAAAAGGGTACTGCGTAAAAACAAAACCTTCCAAAAGTTGAAAAATTGCTGTTGCTGTTCTACTTTTCAATACATCCCCACCGCCAGAAATTATAATTTTTTGCTTTCGCCGTACATTTTTTTAGTAAATGAAAGCTGTCAATGCAAAGTAAAATTAGTCAGGCAAAAAAATAAAGTCCCCTTATGGGTCTATAGGTGGAAAAATAATAGAGTTGTGTCTCCTTATGGGGGGACTCGAGTGGAAAACAATTTTCTTTAAAATCAACTGGTGCCAGAAAGTTATACAGATTTGTACTTCTATTTAAAAATCTTATCAGCTGCTGTATACTACAGAGGAGGTTGTGTAGTTCTTTCCAGTCTGACCACAGTGCTCTCTGCTGACACTTCAGTCCATGTCAGCAACTGTCCAGAGTAGGAGAGGTTTGCTGTAGGGATTTGCTTGTACCCTGACAGTTCTTGACATGGACAGAGGTGTCAGCAGAGAGCACTGTGGTCAGACTGGAAAGAACTTTACAACTTCCTGTGGAGCATACAGCAGCTGGAAGGATTCAGATTTTTAAATAGAAGTAATTTACAAATCCGTTTAACTTTCTGGCACCAGTTGATTTGAAGAAAACAAATAGTAAAAAATAGTTAAAATAAACACTAACCACCCTCTTAGGCACGGGTTGGGGTTTTTCTCTAAATATCCAAGCAAGTCTTCGGAACTTCTGTTAAATCACCTTATTCCGTTACTCACAGGCTGCAGAGATTGCCCAGGACTTTTAACCCCTTAACGACACAGCGATATTTAGTTTTTTGCATTTTCATTTTTTCCTCCTCATCTTTTCCAATAACTCTTCAAATTTTTCATCAATTTTTCATCTATAGGGCTTTATGTTTGCGGGTCTTGTTGTACTTTGTAATGACGTCACTCATTTTACCACAAAATGTATCGTGAAGCCAAAAAAATTGTTTGTGGGGCAAAATTGAAAAAAAGCAATTATGCAATTTTTATGTAGTGCACTTTTCAGTAAATATTTTCTTTATTCTGTCGGTCCATACAATTCCAACTATACCCAATTTATATAGGTATGTTTTATTTTTCTAGCGAAAAATATATAACTTTTTGTAAGAAAATTTGTAGGTTTAAAATTGTCATCCTCTGACCCCTATAACTTTTTTTATTTTTCTGCATACGAGGGTATAAGAGGGCTCATTATTTTGCACCATGATCTTTAGTTTTTTTGGTAATGTTTTTGTTTCTAATGGACTTTTTGATCACTTTTTATGGATTTTTTTTTTCTGCTATATGAAGTGACCAAAAATGTTCAATTCCGGACTTTGGTATTTTTTTTACGTTTATTCCATTTAAACGTGTGGATTCATTAATATTATATTTTAATAATTCAGACATTTAGGCAGATGGCGATACCACAAATGTTTACTTAATTTTTTTTTACATTATTTTATTTATAAAATGGGAAAAAGGGGGTGGTTTAAACTTTTATTAGGAGAAGGGTTTATACACAGTTCTTACTTTTTTTTTTTTTGTCCATAGAGGACTATAACATGGAATATTTTGATTCCTAACACAGTAATTAATGCTGTGTTATTACACAGCGTTAATCAGTGTTATCGGCGGTCTGTTGCTCTAGCCTGGCTAGAGCCACAGATTGAAGATCTGACGGCACAGAGGAAGGTAGGGACCCTCCGGCTATCAGTAAAGGTGAGCGGGACTGTACAATTGTCCCGTGGTGGTCCTGATCACCCATAGCAACCTGCCGGCAACATTCAGTTGCCGGCTTTAGGTCCCGCGATCAGCTTGGATTGCGGGATCTAAAGGGTTAATAGCCTCACAACAGCGATTGCCTCTGCAGGCTACTAGCTGCGGCCCCTGGTTGTTGATTCCAGCTGGGGGCTGGGCTGTACAGAGCGGGATGACGTCACAATTCCGCTCCATAGCTGCTCCCCCGTTCCCAGGATGTACGCATATGTCCTTGGGAGGGAAGGGATTAAACATCCTGTCCGGAAGTTGCAGAGAATAGTTAGTGCAAGGGAAGAAATATGAGGTCAGGACATGTGGACAGGATTTGAGGATGGGATATGAGGTCAGGAATGTGGAAAAGGTATGAGGATGGGATATGAGGTTGGAATATGAGGATGGCATATGAGTTCAGGATGTGATGACGAATTATGAGGACAGGATATGAGGTCGGAATATGAGAGTATGGGATATGAGCGGATGCGTTATGATCATGTGATATGAGGTCATAATATAAGGACGGGATATGAGGTTAGGATATCAGGTCAAATTCCTTTTTTCTTGAATATTCTAGCACTGGAAAAGTAATGTAAGTTGAAGATGTGCTGCCTAAAAATTTCCTAGATTTGCTTTTTATGTTTCATACAGTAATAACAATGATCATTGGTTTCCCCTATAATATGGACAACTGATTTACCTCTTTCCTTCTATCTCTACATGAATTTTTGTGATATGTCCCCAATCGAATGCTCCTGTACGTGTGTCCAGCCATCTCTTCAGCTCCATGATGCATCTGTCTTGGACCTTTAGTATTATGATGTGTTTAAAAAACTCACAGGCCGAATATAGATGGGGAATCATGGAACCAGCGCTGAGGTCAATCAGGACATCTCCTCTAATATGACCTGTAGAGAAAAATGTTATTTAAACATCACATGTGATAAACTATTATATGTGGTCATGGCAACGAAGCACAGTAAACAAAAGTGAGACTTACCCTATATATGGAGCAAAGCAGCTTGAATTGTGCCCCAGCTGCCGCAGGGTAAATATGCCTAAAGGGGGCATACCCTTTGGGATGGTAAGGATGAGAGAATGAAAATGAAAAACAAGGGTCGGTAGGGTGGGGCACGCTTTGAGGATGTTACTGGTGGGTGAGGTCCCAATTGTTATTAAAGGGACAGTTATTCCTCCCACAAATACAGGCTACAGTACAATAGCCTTAACACTTGTAGTTATAGCATCCAAGCATAGCGTGCAGAGGGAGACGCCCTATATAGTGAACAAAGCAGCTTGAATTGTGACCTACATGCCGCATGATAATTATGCCTAACGAGGGGGGGGGGGCCTAAAATCGATGGGCTAGAAACATTTACTCTCAAGCATAACCCCACATAATCCTATACCAAGATACTTACCTACTGACATAACCACATGTGGATTCAAAATATTGTGACAGCGATAAAAGAATAACATTAAGCTTGCTGCCTAAGATCCTGAAATCATTTTTAAGGACACTCCATCTACCTCTTACTTTGTCATTGGTGCCAATATGTACCATGACTGCTGGGTCTTCTCCAGCACCATCCAGCAACCTGTCAACCCGAACTGCGATGTGCCGAACTCCATCGCTAGGCAGACAACACACTGTTTCATGATCCCAGTCTTTGTGACAGATTGCCTTGTCTGCCTCCCTGATACTTGAGTCCCCTACCACCCTTTATTATCCTTAAATGGGTACTCCGGTGGAATTTTTTTTTTTTAAATCAACTGGTGCCAGAAAGAGAATAGATTTGTAAACAGATTTATAAATCACTTCTATTTAAAAATCTTAATCCTTCCAGTACTTATCAGCTGCTGTATGCTCCAGAGGAAGTTATTTTCTTTTTTAATTCCTTTTCTGTCTGACCTCTCTGCTGACGCATCTGTCCATGTCAGGAACTGTGCAGAGCAGGAGAGGTTTGCTATGGGGATTTGCTCCTGCTCTGTACAGTTCTTGACACAGACAGAGGTGTCATCAGAGAGCACTGTGGTCAGACAGGAAATAAATTCAAGAAGAAAAGAACTTTCTGGCACCAGATGATTTTAAAAAAAATATATGTTTTCCACCGGAGTACCCCTTTAACTAATTCCTCAATGTTCTGGATATTTCAGAACGTACAATTACTTTAACCCCTTAACGACCACAGACGTAAATGTACGTCTTGGTTTGGCGGGACTTCCCGCACCAGGACGTACATTTTCATCCTGTATATGACCGCAAGCATCGGAGCGGTGCTCGCATCATATACGGCAGGTTCCGGCTGCTATCCGTCCACCATTAACCCCTCAGATGCCATGATCTGTACAGATCATGGCATCTGCGGCAATGCGCATAATAAAATAGATGATCAGATCGCCTGCAGCGCTGCCGCGGCGATCCGATCATCTGTAATGGCGGACGGAGGTCCCCTCACCTTGCTCCGGCCATCTCCTGGCGTCTCCTGCTCTGGTCTAAGATCAAGCAGACCAGAGCAGGAGATAGCCGATAATACTGATCAGTGCTATGTCCAATACATAGCACTGAATAGTATTAACAATCAAAGGATTGCTTTAGATAGTCCCCTATGGGGACATAAAAAGTGTTGACAAAAAGTTGAAAAATGTAAAAAAAAAGTTACAAAAAAAGTGAAAAATCCCCTCCCCAATAAAAATAAAAATTGTCAGTTTTTCCCATTTTACCCCCAAAAAGCGTAATTTTTTAAATAAACATATTTGGTATCACCGCGTGCGTAAATGTCCGAATTATCAAAATATTATGTCAATGATCCTGTACGGTAAACGGTGTAAACGTAAAAAAAAAATTTAAAGTCCAAAATTGCTGCTTTTTTGTCACATTTTATGAAAAAAAAATGATATAAAAGTTTTATATATGCAAATGTGGTATCAATAAAAAGTTCAGATGACGGCACAAAAAATGAGCCCTCATACTGCCCTATATATGAAAAATGAAAAAGTTATAGGTGGTTAAAACAAGGTGATTTTAGATTACTGATTTTGTACAAAAAGTTTTAGATTTTTTTTAAGCGGTTCAAAAATATAAAAGTATCTAGCCATGGGTATCATTTTAATCGTATAGACCCACAGAATAAAGAACACATGTCATTTTTACCGTAAATTGTACAGTGTGAAAACAAAACCCTCCAAAATTTGCTAAATTATGGTTTTCATTAAAATTTCCTCCCTGAAAAAATATTTTTTGGGGTTTGCCGTACATTTTATGGTAAAATAAGAAATTACAAAGTACAATTGGTCATGCAGAAAAAAAAAAAGCCCTTATATGGGTCTGTACATGGAAATATGAAAGAGTTATGGATTTTAGAAGGCGAGGAGGAAAAACAAAAATGCTAAAATAAAATTGGCCTGGTCCTTAAGGTGAAAAGGGGTTTGGTCTTTGGTTTTGCACTTTCATTTTTTCCTCCTTACCTTTAAAAAATCATAACTCTTTCAATTTTGCATCTAAAAATCCATATGATGGCTTAATTTTTTGCGCCACCAATTCTACTTTGTAATGACGTCAGTCATTTTACCCAAAAAACTACAGCGAAACGGAAGAAAATTGATTTGTGAGATAAAATTGAAAAAAAAAAAAACGCCATTTTGTAAATTTTGGGGGATTCCGTTTCTAAACAGTACATTTTTCGGAACAAATATGAGGGCTCATTTTTTGCGCCGTGATCTGAATTTTATAGTGGTACCATTTTTGCATTGATAGGACTTATTGATAGCTTTTTATTAATTTTTTCATGCTATAAAAAGTGACCAAAAATGCACTATTTTGGACTTTGGAATTTTTTTGCACGTACGCCATTGACTGTGCGGTTTAATAAACAATATCTTTTTATAATTTGGACATTTCCGCACGCGGCGATACCACATATGTTTCCTTTATTTTTATTTACACTGGGTTTTTTTTTTTATGGGAAAAGGGGGGTGATTCAAACTTTTATTAGGGGAGGGGTTAAATGATCTTTATTCACTTTTTTTCCCCTTTTTTTTTGCAGTGTTATAGCTCCCATAGGGACCTATAACACTGCACATACTGATCTTTTACATTAATCAGTGGTTTCTCATAAGAAACCACTGATTGATGATTCTGCTGCTTAACTGCTCATGCCTGGATCTCAGGCACTGAGCAGTCATTTGGCAATTGGACACCAAGAGGCAAGGAAGGAGACCCTCCTCGTCTCCTAAAGCTGTTTGGGACGCCGCAATTTCACCGTGGACATCCCGAACAGCCCCCTGAGCTAACCGGCAGTGATTTAGTTTCACTTTAGCCATGGCGTTCAACTTTGAACGCCGCGTCTAAAGGGTTAATAGCGCGCAGCACCACGATCAATGCCGTGCGCTATTAGCCACGGGTCCTGGCCATTGTTAGAGGCCCGGGCCCGACCCACTACGACGCGGGGCCAAGCTGTGGCCCCGCGTTATAGAGCGGGAGCACACTCAGGACGAACAGGTACGCCCTGGGTCCTTAACAGGTTAAGATTTTTTAATAGAAGTAATTTACACATCTGTTTAACATTCTGGAACCAGTCGATAAAAAAAAAAAAAAAGTTTTCCACCGAAGTATCCCTTTAAAGTAATTGTACCCTCTGAAATATCCAGAACATTGAGGAATTTGTTAAAGGGGTACTCCGGTGGAAAATATATTTTTTAAATCATCTGGTGCCAGAAAGTTCTTATATTTTTGAATTTATTTTCTGTGCTCTCTGCTAACACCTCTGTCTGTGTCAGGAACTATACAGAGCAGGAGAAAATCCCCATAGCAAACCTCTCCTGCTCTGGACAGTTCCTGAAATGGACAGAGGTGTTAGCAGAGAGCACTGTGGAGTACCCCTTTAACTTTTTGGGGAACAGGTACGCCCTTGTGTCCCGTCAGGACCAAGGGCGTACCTGTACGCCCTGGTACTCTCAGTGGGGTTTGAAGTGTGCTCACAAGCTGAGCATGCTTCAAACCCCATGGGTTCCAGATTGCATGTTGTAAAAAGCATGGGCTGAAAAAAAACTTGGGAAAATGAAAATTTGGGGTAGCATTTTAGTTTTTTTTTCCTTTTCACATCCAACTTTAATGAACATTTATCAAACACCTGTGGGGTGTTAAGGCTCACTGTACCACTTGTTACGTGCCACTTGTTACGGGGTGTAGTTTCCAAAATAGTATGTCATGTGTTTTTTTTTTTGCTGTTCTGGCACCATAGGGGCTTCCTATTAGTGTTGCTCGCGAATATTCGCAAAGCGAATTTTATTCGCGAATATCGCATATTCGCGAATTCGCAAATATTCGAGAATATAGCACTATATATTCGTAATTACGAATATTGTTTTTTTTTTTTTTTTTTTTTTTACACACAGTACACATCACAGTAATCATCCCTCTCTGCTTCCAGCTTGTGTGGTGTAAAGAAGGCTCTAATACTACTGTGTGAGACTGGCGTGCGAATTTTCGCATATGCGAAAATGCATATGATAATTTTCGCATATGCAAATTTTTGTTTATGCTAATTTTTATGCACATTTTCGCATACGCGAATTTTCGCGCATGCGAAAATAAAACGCGGATATTACGAATATGCGAATATTCGCGAATATATGACGAATGTTTGTCCATATATTCGCGAATATTCGCGAATTCGAATATGGCCTATGCTGCTCAACACTACTTCCTAAATTTGACATGCCCCCCCCACCCCCACCCCCATTTCACCAATTTGCAAATGTGACTCCTTCTCTTCTGAGCATTGTAGTGCGCCCGCAGTGCACTTGACATCCACACATGGGGTATTTCCATACTCAGAAGAGATGGCGTTACAAATTTTGGGGGGAATTTTCTCCTATTACCCCTTGTAAATATGTAAAATTTGGGGGAAAACCAGCATTTTAGCGAAAAAAAAATATTTGCGCATCCAAAGTCGTCAAACACCTGTGGTTGTTAAGGCTCACTGTACCCCTTGTTACATTCCTTGAGGGGTGTAGTTTCCAAAATAGTATGCCATGTTTTCTTTTCTTTTTTTTTTTTTGCTGTACCGGCACCATAGGGGCTTCCTAAATGCAACATGCCCCCCAAAAACCACGTTGCATTTAGGAAGCCTTCTGAGCATTGTAGTGCTCCAGTAGAGCACTTGACATTCACACGTGGGGTATTTCCATACTCAGAAGAAATGGGGTTACAAATTTGGGGGGGCATTTTCTCATATTACCCCTTGTAAAAATGTAAAATTTGGGGGAAAACTATAATTTTAGTGAAAAAAAAAATCATTTACACATTCAACTTTAACGAAAAGTTGTTAAATACCTGTGGGGTGTTAAGGCTCACTGTACCCCTTGTTACGTTCCTTAAGTGGTTTAGTTTATAAAATAGTATGCCATGTGTTTTTTTTTTTTTTTTTTTTTTTTGCTGTTCTGGCACCATAGGGGCTTTCTAAATGTGACATGCCCCCCAAAAAAACATTTCAGAAAAACTCACTCTCCAAAATCCCAATGTCGCTCCTTCCGTTCTGAGCCTTGTAGTTCACCCAAAGAGCACTTGACATACACATCTGAGGTATTTTCTTACTCGGGAGAAATCGGGTTACAAATTTTAGGAAGATATCTCTCCTTTTACCCATTGTAAAAATTCAAAAACTGTATCTACAAGAACATGCAAGTGTAAAAAATGAAGGTTTAGAATTTTCTCCTTCACTTTGCTGCTATTCTTGTGAAACACCTAAAGGGTTAACAAACTTTCTGAATGTCATGTTGAATACTTTGAGGGGTGCAGTTTTTATAATGGGGTCATTTATGGAGTATTTCTAATATGAAGGCCCCTCAAATCCACTTCAAAACTGAACTGGTCCCTGAAAAATGTAAATTTTGAAAATTTTGTGAAAAATTGGAAAATTGCTGCTGAACTTTGAAGCCCTCTGATGTCTTCCAAAAGTAAAAACATGTCAACTTTATGATGCAAGTATAAAGCTGACATATTGTTTATATGATTCAATATATATTTTATTTGGAATATCCTTTTTTTTTTTAAGCAGAGAGCTTCAAAGTTGAAAAAAAAAATGCTAATTTTTCAGAAAGTATCAACACATTTTTACCACTAACATGAAGTAGAATATGTCACGAAAAAACAATCTCGGAATCAGAATGAAAAGTAAAAGCCTCCCAGAGTTATTAATGCTTAAAGTGACAGTGGTCAGATGTGCAAAAAATGCCCGGGTCCTTAAAGGGGTACTCCGGTGGTTAAGATTTTTGGCTATATTGAATCTTCTTTTAATGTTCATGTTTTTTTTTGCAATTGACATGTATTATATATTTGTGTAGCATGTGTCTTTTTTTCTTACCTGTTTGTGGGCCAGGACGTTCTGTAGTTCTGTGTTGGATCTCTGACTGTTGTCCACAGGTTAGGATTAGGCTGTGGACAAGATGTCATATTTTTTTTTCTCTGTTCTTTCAAAACTGCATGACAGAGATAGGCCACGCCCCCTCACCGCCCCCTCCAGATGGTCACAGGTGTGCATGAGAGCAAGACGCTCCTACACAGCTCCCCATCTCCCCTCCCCCTGCTCTGTCTTCTGAGGACACAGGTCTGCACTGAAAGAAGACAGAGAAGATGTATGTGAAGGGGAGGAAGTGTCATGTGAAGGGAAAACAAGGTGTACGGGCTGGTGATGTATAGACTGCAGGGGAATAAATCTCGGACTGGGGATGATTTCTAGTGTTGAGCGGCAAAGGCCATATTCGAATTCGTGAATATTCGCGAATATATATAGGAATATTCGTAATATATTCGCGAATATTCGCATATTCGTAATATTCTCGTTTTATTTTCGCATATGCGAAAATTTGCGTGTGCGAAAATTTACATATGCGGAAATTAGCATATACAAAAATCAGCATAAGCAAAAATTCGCAAATGCGAAAATTAGCATATGCAAATGTTTGCATATGCGAAAATTCGCACACCAGTCTCACACAGTAGTATTAGAGCCTTCTTTACACCACACAAGCTGGAAGCAGAGAGGGGTGATCACTGTGATGTGTACTGTGAAAAAAAAAAATAAAAAAACGAATATTCGTAATTACGAATATATAGTGCTATATTCGCGAATTCGCGAATATGCGATATTCGCGAATAAAATTTGAATTGCGAATATTCGCGAGCAACACTAATGATTTCTATATGTGAAGGGGAGGAGGGGGACTTCTGAATGACACATGCTGGGAGTTGTAGTCCCTGTTATGTGTGTGTATGCTAGTGTTTACAAACCAGTCTGCCTCCAGCTGTATCAAAACTGGAACTCCCAGCATGCCTGGACAGACTTTGAGCATGCTGGGAGTTGTAGTTTTGCAACAGCTGGAGGCACACTGGTTGGGAAACACTGTCCTAGCCTATTCAGCGGACACATCATGTTACACCAGTGTTTCCAAACCAGTGTGCCTCCAGCTGTTGTAAAACTACAACTTCCAGCATTCCCTGACAGCCTTTGAGCATGCTGGGAGTTGTAGTTTTGCAACAGCTGGAGGCACGCTGATTGGGAAACACTGGCCTAGCCTATTCAGTATATTACAAAGTGCATTGTTTCCCTACCAGGGTGTCTTCAGCTGTATCAAAACTACAACTCCCAGCATACCCTGACAGCTTTTGGCTGTCCGGGCATGCTGATAGTAGTAGTTTTGAAACACCTGGAGGCACCCTGGTTGGGAAACACTGGTGTATGCCCTATAGAGGTGTGGTGAATTACAACCTCCAGGAGACTACAGAGGCAGCATGCTGGTGTTATACCACAGACTGAAGACTCCTGAATGACACATGCTGGGCGTTGTAGTCCCTTTTGTGTGTGTATGGGAAAATAGTAGGGTGGGTAAAGGGCAGAACAAACAAACAAACAAAAAAGGAGTTGCCCCAAACCAGCAAGGCATATGGCATGCTGGGATTTGTAGTTTTCAGCACAGCAAGAAACAGGAAATGGAAGCAAATATAGGAAAACAAAGTGAGGGATAAAAAGACAACAAAGAACGCAAATGGAGTCGCCTAAACAACAAGAATAGAAATAAAACAAAACAAATAGGGTAAGTCAAAAACGGAAAAACACGTTGACCACCGGAGTACCCCTTTAAGGGGTTAAGGTCAAAATGGGCTAAGTCCTTTAGGGGTTAATAAACCCTTAGACCCCTATATTTTTATTTGCATTTTCTAATGATCCCATCACTTGCTTTGAGACTATTGTGATCTTGGGATGGATTTGCCATAGACTTGCTGGGGATTTCTAACAAATGCGTCTCCAGTTTACAATTGTCTTGGGACTCAATAAGAAGCAGCAGCAAAATCTAAGCACATATCCTGTCGCCGGCACCACAATTTTAAACGTATACTTTAATGACAACGCTTGCACTGCTCCTTTTAATTGATATGAGAATTATATAGAGGAGCATTGTTGCCTCGTCAGATCTGTAATACCCCAGTTATTTACAATTATCTACAATTAACTAATTTGATTGCTGGGTGAAAAAAAGTCTCCCCCACCAAGTCTCCTTTCCCCTCCTCTCTTCTCTTTATGGGTAACAGAAAGGTGGATGGGTATCTTGTAATAAAGGGGTATTCTGGGCAAAAACATTTTGGATAGGGGATAAAGTGTCTGATCGCAGGGGGCCCGCCACTGGGACCCCCCACGATCTACCTGCAGCACCCGCATTCTATGCCTGGGCTGTGTCTCCAGTTTCGGAAACCTCCAGGTTTCCGGGACTGAGGACGTGACGTCACACCACGTAACGTCACACCACACCACACCATGGCATGATGGCCATCACACCCCCTCCCATAGACATGAATGGAGGGGGCGTGGCATGACGTCACGTCCCCAGTCCCGGAAACCCAGAGGTTTCCGAAACTGGAGATGCAGTCCCCGCATGGAATGGATAGGGGATAATTTTTTTTTGCCCAGAATACCCCTTTAAGTGTTAGTTTATAACTATAAACATTGTTATAAAAATTTATAAAAAAGATGAAAAAATAGTTAACATAGAAGCATACATACCTGGTTGAAAAGCTTTTGTAAGACTTGCAATGGGAAATATCAAAAAATCCTCTTTAAAGACCACATCAGATTTATCTGACAGGTAATGCTCCAAGTGTTGTCTGGAATCATAACCATGTACATGATAGAGCTTACGGGAGTCGGGATCCATCGTGTAATCTTCTATCACAGACAGGTGACTGATCTCTACACCGGAGCTACAGGTCTTTATATAATTACCAGGAATCAGTTTACAGGTTATGTTTTCATTTATCACATCATGTGCTATTGCCATCATGAGACAGTCATGTGAACATGTGATAGAAATTCACCTGGAGCTTTAATAATCTTCAGATGAAAAAATATCCACTTATCACTTTAAGATAGACACATTGGGGGACATGTATCAAAGATTTTACCCCTGTTTTATGTGTATTTTTTTGCGCAAAATTTTGCGCATTTTTTTGCGCATATTTTGGTAGAGCATGTCCTCCAGATGTGGCCGAATCGGGGTACCTTGGAGTGACTTCTATAGTACGCATGGATTTATTAACAGCGTACTTTTCCTTTACACCAAAAATTTTGTCGCAAGAGCTGTTTTTTTTGCGCAAATATAAGCCATCTTGGACTTAACGTAGCAAGATGCTCTAAATCATCAATTCTATTTTCCAAAGAGTGGATTGAGGAGATTACTATATTTACCCGCAATTTGTGAAACTCATTGCGCTTGATTGATAAATTTAGCGCTTCTACACATAATTTAGAATTCGGGAAAAGTGGTAAACTGCTTCTACCATACACAAATAATGATACATGTCCCCCATTGTATGCTAATGTTTAACCCCTTTAGGATGCAGGAATTTTACATTTTTGCAATTTCATTTTTTCCTCCACACATTCTAATTATCATAAAACTTTCATTTTTTTCACCTACATATCTATTTGAGGGCTTGTTTTTTGCATTACCAATCGTACTTTGTAATGATGTTAATAATTTTATCACAAATTCTACAGTGAATGCAAATAAATAAAAAATATTTTATTATTTGTCAAAATTGAAAAAAAACAAACAAACAAACAAACAAAAAAAAGCCATTTTGTACATTTTGGGGGAGCTTTTTGTAATTTTGGTAAAAGTGACACATTGGCCCTGATTTACTATTGTAAACCCAAACTGTTTTGTTGGGTTGTGCACCAGAAATTCTGTCTGTGCCAGAAATTTGCGCCAGAATTAAAAAAAAACCCGATAAACTCTTTATTTTACTGAGAAAACTCTAAAAAGGGACGGGGCAGTCAGGAAAAGGTTGCATGGTCTCCGAAAAGGGGGATTGTCCCCGAAATTTTTTTTAAAATCCCAACAGATTTGCTAAGGATTCCACTGAATTCACTGGGTTTGGTGAGGAAAACCCCACAGCTCAGAGCATATGGAAAAAATGCAAAACGTAGGGAAAAGTGCAAAATGTAGGGAAACATTAGTAAATACCTGAAAAAAACTGTAGGACAAAGAAAACTACACTCTACTCTTAGTAAATCAGGAGCGCCAACTGCTAAGCAGCGCTTCTATGAAAAGGGCAATAAGGAACATACAATGTTAGCCAGACGCCTCCGCGACCGTGTGGTTGCTCAATCTCCCTCAGCTCTTAAAGACTCTTCTGGTGTCCTTCATTATTACCAGTTGACATTTCTCGCCTCTTTGTTGACTACTACACTAAACTTTACTCCCTTCCCTCCCAGCTTCCATCTGATCTGGGGGAGCATGCAGCAGCTCTTGATACTTATGTTTCACAATGTTGCTTACCTGCTTTGTCGGGGGCCGATCGTGAGGTCCTCAATGCACCCGTCACTGGGGATGAGCTCTTGGAGGTTCTAAAATCCCTTCCTGCTGATCGTTACCCCAGCCCGGACGGCTTCACGTATCTTTACTACAAGACTTTCTCCTCTGTCCTGGTACCTAAACTTGTTCCCCTCTTTAACTACTTTATGGGTGGGGGGGGGGGGAGGAGATCCTGCAGTCTTTTTTGCATTCTCTCATTACCCTGCTACCTATGCCTGGTAAAGATCCACACGATTGCTCTAGTTATCGGCCAATTGCCCTCCTCAATTCTGATCTGAAACTATTTTCTAAGGTGTTAGCATTCAGGCTTTGCTCCTTTCTCCTGTCCCTGATCCATAAGGATCAGGTAGGTTTATCCCCTGTCGACAGGGTGGTGATAACACCAGGAGGGTAGTGGACCTTGTCGATCTGATCATTCGGAGGTCTGAACACGCGCTCTTACTTAGCCTGGATGCCGAAAAGGCGTTTGACAGACTGGGGTGGCCATTTCTCTTTGCTACCCTTCAGAAGTTTGGTATTACGGGTAACTTTTTAACTGCATAGCGGGGTCTCTACTCCTCTCCTACTGCCTCTCTGAAACTCCCTCACACTCCTTCTCCAATTTTTCCTTTGTTCAATGGGACCCATCAGGGTTGTCCGTTGTCCCCCTTGATTTTTGCCCTATGTATTGAGCCTCTGGCTGCCATGATTAGGGGGGACCCGGACATCACTGGTATTCCTTTACACGACAGGGAGTTCAAGATTTGCTTATTCGCTGATGATGTCCTTCTCACTCTCACTCGTCCTTCACTTTCTCTCCCTAGTCTTTATAGAGGCACTTCCTCTGAATCTCCCTGTGTCTCTCTACTCTTCTTCGCTCCAATTACTCTTTTAAGTGGTCTTTATCTGCTATCAAGTACCTGGGGGTCCGTATCACTTCTCACTATTGCTCGCTTTACTCTACTATCTCCCCCTTTTTCGGGAACTCCGTGCTCTTCTAGAGAAATGGCGCTCGCAGTATATTTCCTTTTTTGAGCGTATCACGGCGGTAAAAATTACTATCCTACCGAAACTGCAGAGTTTTTTTGAAACATTACCGGTTCGTGTGCTGCTGTCCGCACTATGCTCATTCCAAACGGCTATTTTTAAGTTTATCTGGGATGGGAAGTGGCACCGACTCTCTATGTCTGTAATGATGTCTGGCAGGGCCTTTGGAGGTCTTTCAGTCCCAGATGTAGTTAAGTACTATTGGGCTGCTCATCTGCGCCATCTGGTGTTGTGGTCCTCTTACCATGCCTACAGCTGCTGAATGGAGCTGGAAAAGCTTTGTTTAGCCTCTTCCAACCCCAATATGCTTCTTTGGTCCCCTCCTGCATCTACTGTTTCCTTGTCCCCTCTATTGGGCCCTATGGTGTTTTCTAAGTATGCTTGGGGATATTGTTCTGTGAAATTTAAGCTGTTCTCTCCTTTCTTCCCTCTCCGCTCCTTTCTTTATCATCCTGACTTTCCTTCTGGCCTGTCTGCAGTCATTGTGCGGGAATGGGGATCTAGGGGCCTTTTCTGTTGGGCGGACATTGTGGATCCTCTCTCTCGCTCACTTCTTTCCTTTACTCAATTACAATCTCGTTGGGATCTCCCCTCATCTGAGCGCTTTCATTATCTGCAGCTGCAACATTTTCTGTCCTCTACCACTGGCTCCTCAGTGGTCTCTATGCCCACTGGTTTCGAGAGGTTATGCTGTGGTGGGCCTTAGATGAGGGGCCTCCTCTCCCACATTTACTCCCTGCTTCTTCAGCCTCCCGGGGGGTCCCGGTATCACACTGTTATATGGGTCGTTGGGAGGACGCTCTCAATACTGCCATTACCAGTCCTCAGTGGGAGGTTATTTGAGAAAGGGCCTCGAAGGTATCTATCTGCACAGCCTAAAAGGAACCCCAATATAAATTTCCTATGGAATGGTATCATACCCCTGAGCTGCTAAATAGACTGAACCCTGACATCCCTCCTCAATGCTGGCATTGTGGGGTTGGGTTGGGTACGGTATTTCATATATTTTGGTCCTGTCCTCTCATAGTGGACTACTGGAATAGAGTGCGGTGACTGCTATCTGAGCTCCTGGGAGTGTTGGTCCCCCTTGACTCTCTTATCTACCTTCTTCTACTTTCTTACCCTGCTCTGTCTAGGAAGATGTTTAGGCTTTTTGTGCATATAGTTTTGGCTGCTAAAACCCTAATTGCTAAATGCTGGAAGAGGTCCCTCCCTCCCTCTGAGTCTGACCTGTTATCTCGCATACGTGAGATTTGTTCTCTGGAATATTTAACGGCTTCCTTGAATAATTCTATCCCTTCCTTCCTTTCAGTCTGGGAACCCTGGGATCGTTTTTCTGATAGGCAACAGGCTTGACTTTCTTTTCTCTTTCACTTTCCCCTCTTTCTCTTTCTCTTATTTTTCATATCTGCTTCCCTATGTGTGGTCACGTCTTTTTTGTAGGTATTTGTGCTTCCCCCTCTTTGTGTTTCCTCCTCCTTTCCTCCCTTGGTTTTGGGCCCAGGCCTTCTTATATTTGCTGGCATATCGACATTTCCTTGCTTGTTGGTTCTTTTTATGTATGCATAACAATTGATGTTATAGTTCCCGATCTACATGCTGGTATCAGGGGCTGGCCTTGCGATTCTGGTTGCTGTATTAGCCTATCCTGACCCTATCATTTGCAAGCTTTTTTGTTTGTTTAGCATAGCTTGTCAACGGGCTTCGGCCCGTATCATATTTATGCTATTTTTTTTTTCTGTTTGGATTTGTAAATTCTTTTAAAAAAATTACAGTAAAAAAAAAAAAAAAGTATATTGGTCCAGCAAGCTGTGAGGTCCTTCTGGGTCCTGGCCACCTGTCTGGGAAATCTGGCCTTAGCTGTGAAAATAGTTCCATCTGTCTTATACTCAGTAAAGCCTACGTTTGACCATTACTGGATGTGGACTCTCATTTCACTACTAGCAACTGGGATAGCGAAGAAACCGGGCGTGTGGGGTTCAGTAACCCTAAAACCACACTGACGTCACGAAAACTAGGGGTTAAATACCATCTGATCCCACCACTCACACCGCTACACCTGTGGTCCTGCCATATACCCGTGGGTCACTACAATTTTAGGTAAATAAAGTCATATAGGGAGCCCTGTTATAATAATTATTTCTTGAATTACAACATTACATACAAACTCTGGACATGCAGACTGTTTCTACTCAGACTTATTTCTCCTTGTGAGCTGAAAGGAATAGGACGGCCTTATGGTCAATCAGGGGACTTATACCCGTTGCCTTTTTACTCACACATATATCAATAATAAAACCTTCTCCAACTAGAGCTTTCCTGGCAAAATCCTCATCATATGTGAGTACATGGAGCTTGTCTCTCCCGACTGTGAAATATGTTTCATCTAAAACCCCAACTAACATGAGGTGTCCTCCAGGTTTCAGTAACTGTGAGAACTTCCTGAGATATCTCCTGTAGTCATCTTTATCTTTGGAGATAGCATCTAGGAGCCAAGCGCTGATGATACAATCTGCCAGTGGTAAGGCAACCGGATCCATTATATTTTCTTTGTCGAGGTCACATTTTGCGACATGTTGAGCGGCTTCTCTCAATTTTCCTTCTTTGTCCTGTAACTCGATGCTGAAGTTCATGGAAAATATGAAGAAAGTGATTGTTAAACACTCAACCTGAATGGGGATTAATCATAACCGCTAGATAACACACGGCGCACCTGTACTCTCTTGCCATATGGGACTTAATGCCTCAGGACATTCCTGTATAACCTGAAGTGTTTAGTGTCCATATTGATAGGTGGTGACTGTGACAGCTACTATCAGTAGTTGGGCACTCACCACAAATGTAGTGATTTAAAAGCCAGAGCCAGGCTATATCAACAGAAAGTCGGTCACACTGCACAATGTTTTGCAATAGCACCGCATTCCTCAGTGAATACAATCTAACAATTGCAATTAATACAGTCCTGGCCATAATTGTTGGCACCCCTAAAATTTTTCTAGAAAATTAAGTATTTCTCACAGAAAAGGATTGCAGTAACACATGTTTTGCTACACGCATGTCTACTCTCTTTGTGTGTATTGGAACTATCCCAAAAAAGGGAGGAAAAAAAGCAAATTGGACATAATGTCACCAAACTCCCAAAATGGGCTGGACAACATTATTGGCACCCTTAACTTAATATTTGGTTGCACACCCTTTGGAAAAAATAACTGAAATCAGTGTCTTCCTATAACTATCAATAAGCTTCTTACACCTCTCAGCCGGAATGTTGGACCACTCTTCCTTTGCAAACTGCTCCAGGTCTCTTATTGGAAGGCGTCGTTTCCCAACAGCAATTTTAAAATCTCTCCACATGTGTTCAATGGGATTTAGATCTGGACTCATTGCTGGCCACTTCAGAACTCTCCAGCGCTTTGTTGGCATCCGTTTTTGGGTGCTTTTTGATGTATGTTTGGGGTCATTGTCCTACTGGGAGACCCAAGATCTCAGACACAAACCCAGCTTTCTGACACTGGGCTGTACAGTGCGACCCAAAATCCGTTGGTAATCCTCAGATTTCATGATGCCTTGCCCAAATTCAATGAACCCAGTGCCAGAGGCAGCAAAACAACCCCAAAACATCATTGACCTCCACCATATTTCACTCTAGGTACTGTGTTCTTTTCTTTGTAGGCCTCATTCCATTTTCGGTTAATAGTAGAATGATGTGCTTTACCAAAAAGCTCTATCTTGGTCTCATCTGTCCACAAAAAGTTTTCCCAGAAAGATTTTGGCTTACTCAAGTTCATTTTGGCAAAATGTAGTCTTGTTTTTTTATGTCCCTGTGTCAGCAGTGGGGTCCTCCTTGGTCTCCTACCATAGTGTTTCATTCCATTTAAATGTCGATAGAGAGTTCGCGCTGACACTGGGCCTGCAGGACAGCTTGAATATCTTTGGAACTTGTTTGGGGCTGCTTATCCACCATCTGGACTATCCTGCGTTGACACCTTTCATCAATTTTTCCCTTCTGTCCACACCCAGGGAGATTAACTACAGTGCTATGGGTTGCAAACTTCTTGATAATGTTGCACACTGTGGACAAAGGCAAATCTAGATCTCTGGAGATGGACTTGGGATTGTTGATATTTTTCCAAAATTTGGTTCTCAAGTCCTCACACAGTTCTCTTCTCCTTTTTCTGTTGTTTATGCTTAGTGTGGCACACACAGACACACAATGCAAAGACTAAGTGAACTTCTCTCCTTTTTATATGCTTTCAGGTGTGATTTTTATATTGCCCACACCTAGAACTTGTCCCAGGTGAGTTTAAAGGAGCATCACATGATTGAAACAATCTTTTTTTTCCCCAATTTTGAAAGGGTGCCAATAATTTTTTTCCAGCCCATTTTTGGAGTATGGTATGACATTATGTCTAATTTACTTTTTTTCCTCCTTTTTTTGTTTAGTTCCAATACACACAAAGGGAATAAACATGTGTAGAGCAAAACATGTGTTACTGCAATCCTTTCCTGTGAGAAATACTTCATTTTCTAAAAAAAATTACAGGAGTGCAAACATTTACGGCCATGACTGTTTGTGCAGAACTATCAAGATATAATGTTTATGATTGTGCATGGTGAACAGAAATGCAGATTGTTAGTCATATTTCTGATTTTTTTTAACAAAAAGTCCTATAAAAAAGTTAAATAGTACCAATAAAAAGTACAAATCATTTATGAAATGGTGCGACTGGTGCTCACAACATGCATGGCAGGTCCGCCATTAACCCCTTAGATGCCATGATCAATACAGATCATGGCATCTGAGGCAATGTGGCCGTTATATTGGATGATCCGATCACCTCAAATGGTGGACGGAGGTCACCTCACCTGCCTCCATCTGTCTCCTGGGGTCTTCTTCTCTGGTCTGAAACTGAGTAGACCAGAGCAGAAGATAACCAATAACAATAATCAATGTTATGCATCTGCATAGCACTGAACAGTATTAGCAATAAAATTATTGCACGAAATAGTCCCCTATGGAGACATTAAAAGTGTAAAAAAAAAGTTCAGAGCGCTGGAAGCCGGAGGTCGTGATCTTGAAGTCACGGCTATGCCCCTCCAATAGACCTGAATGGAGGGGGCGTGACGTCTTGACCACTGTTGCAGGAACCTGTTTGTGGGAGATCGCGGGGGACCCAGTAGCGGGCATCCCATGATCAGACATCTTATCACCTTTCCTTTTGATAGGGGATAAGATGTCTAGAAGCGGAGTGCCCCTTTAGGTGAGTCAATGTTGTATAGAAATAAAAAGTAATCCATACTCACCTCAAGAGAAACCTAATACACCTTTAAAATATTTTCAAGGACTGGGGAGAATTATTAATTTAATCTCCTCACCATCTCTACAGGCAGGAAAACTCTCAGGTATGGTGAGGAAGAAGATTTTACCATATATAACGTGTTACATATAAAAAAAAATCTGCTGACAGGTTCCCATTCACTTAGACAACCATTAAAGTGTCCCTGTTACTTAAAAAATATTTTGTCATGTCACAGAGATATGTTAAAGGGGTACTCTGGCCCTAATACATCTTATCCCCTATCCAAAGGATAGGGGATAAGCTGTATGTTCGGCGGGTCCCGCAGCTGGGGACCCCCTCTCTGCAGCGCCCCAGTCAGACCCGCTGACCGGGAGCGCTGCACTGACATTGCCGGCGGGGATGAGATTCGCATAGCGGGACGTGCCCGCTCGCGAATCGCATCCCAAGTCACTTACCCGTCCCGGTCCCCGGCTGTCACGTCCTGGCACGCGCGGCTCCGCTTCTTAGGGCGCGCGCGCCGGCTCTCTAAGGTTTAGAGGGCCAGTGCACCAGTGATTGGTGCCTGGCCCAATCAGCCTAATTAGCTTCCACCTGAAAGCGTTTAGTGTTGTCCAAAGCCTGTGTTCCAGACCTTCTGCTATCCACATTAACTACGAACCTTGCCGCCTGCCCCGACCTTCTGCTACGTCTGACCTTGCCTCTGTCTAGTCCTTCTGTCCCACGCCTTCTCAGCAGTCAGCGAGGTTGAGCCGTTGCCGGTGGATAAATATCACAAAGTATACTTTATTAACATGAATCCAAAATGACAAGACATTTAAAATAATTAAAAAAATACATATACAGTAACAATCATAGATCCAAAAATGCTGAGAGAGAAACGGGGGCTACGCTTGTCTGCCAGGAAAGGGGTTAAATAACCATGTGCATAATAGATATTGGCTCCCGTGGGTTAAATGAAAAAGACTTCTGCTCATATATTGTATATTAAATATTAGGGTCGGATCCAGCAAGTGTGCTCGGACCACAGGGGAGTACAACAATCATAGAACAGACAAAAAACCCCAGGGGATCAATAGAGCATTATAGGAAGGGCAAAACCAAAAATGGACAGAGATAACAAAATACTTTACCAAGTGGAGCAAGAAGTACAGCGCTACAGCCACCTGGCACCCAACGTTTCACCAATGAAGGCTTCTCCCAGAAGAAGCCTTCATTGGTAAAATGTTGGGTGGCGGGTGGCTGTAGCTCCGTACTTCTTGCTCCACTTGGTAAAGTATTTTGTTATCTCTGTCCAGTTTTGGTTTTGCCCTACCTATAATGCTCTATTGATCCCCTGTTTTTTTTTGTCTGCTCTATGATTGTTGTACTCACCTGTGGTCCGAGCACACTTGCTGGATCCGACCTTAATATTTAATATACAATATATGAGCAGCAATCTTTTTCATTTAACCCACGGGAGCCAATATCTATTATGCACATGGTTATTTAACCCTTTTCCTGGCAGACAAGTGTAGCCCCCGTTTCTCTCTCAGCATTTTTGGATCTATGATTGTTACTGTATATGTATTTTTGAAATTATTTTAAATGTCTTGTCATTTTGGATTCATGTTAATAAAGTATACTTTGTGATATTTATGTCCTGTTTGACGCCTTTCTTTATGAATTCAATATTGTAGTTATGTGGAATCAGAATTAAAGGGGTACTCTGCCCTTAGAAATCTTATTCCCTATCCAAAGGATAGGGTATAAGATGTCTGATCGAGGGGGTCCGGCCACTGGGACCCCCTGTGATCCCTGTGGCGGCACTGTACTGGTCTAAACAGCTAATCTTTAGTAAAACAATTTAACCCCTTTACAACAATGTATATTTATGTCTGTGGCCGGCTCCCATTATGCGAAGCACGCTCAGGAGCTGAGCAATCTTCATACCCAGCAGGCTAGCAGGAACTGCGGCTAATACAAGACATCGCCGATCGAGCTGATGTCTGGTATTAACCCTTTAGATGCTGTAATCAAAGTTGATTGCGGTGTCTAAAATGGGAAAAAACTGTTGCCAGTTAGCTCAGTGGCCTGTTCAGGACTGCCACGGTGAAGACAGCGGGAAGGTGCTTACCTTCCTTCCCACTGTCTGATCGTTGCTCTGCTGCTCTATGCCTGAGATACAGGCTGTAGCAGCAGAACACCGATAACACTGATCAATGCGATGCTATGGCAATCAAATAATTGCATGTAATAGCCCCCTATGTGGACTAAAAAAAGTGTAAAAAAAGTTTTTAAAAAGTTAATAAATGTAATTTAACCCCTTCAGTAATAAAAGTTTGAATCACCCCCCCTTTTCACATAAAAATAAATAAATAATAATATCTATTCAAATATAAAAATAAACAAACATTGCCATGTGCTTAAATGTCAAAACTATAGAATATAATGTTAATTAAACTGCATGGTCAATGGCGTACACATAAAAAAAATTCCAAAGTCCAAAATTGCATATTTTTGTCACATTGTATACCCTAAAAAATATACAAAAAAAGAAGGTTGCAGCAGCACTCTTGCTCAAAAAATGGAGGCTCTAAGGGCACTTTTTGATCAAAACGTGTCCCCCCATCCACCATGAAGAGGTGGCCTAATTTCGGATGGGACCCTAACACTCACTTCACTCACTTCTGCTGGGCATATAGCCTCTGAGTGACATGCTGGTTCCATCATCAATTAAAAAAAAACTCCTGTGAAACAGGGAGGGGTGCACGGCTACAGAGGGTGCCACTCCCCCTAAATTGCACAGCAAAAACAAATAGAAAAATAGCTAGCACAACTACCTAATGCATGGGTGCACGCTGCTGTGGCAATTACAAAGTATACAAAAAAGAAGGTTGCAGCAGCACTCTTGCTCAAATAATGGAGGCTCTTAGCATCTTTTTTCCCCCCAATTTCACCCCATAAATTTAATTTTTTCTGGTTTTGGTAAATTTTTTTGTGAAATGATTGATGTCATTATAAAGTTCAATTGGTGGTGCAAAAAAAAAAATAAGCCTTCATATGGGTCTATAGGTGCAATATTAAAAGCGTTCTGATTTTTAGAAAGTGAGGTTGAAGATACAAAAGTGCAAAAATGAAAAAACCTGTGGTCCTTAAGGGATTAATTTAACCTCAAACTTGAAGGGGTAGTTTTACTCTAGATATCTTATCCCCTTTCCAAAGAATAGGGGATAAGATTTCTGATTGCTGGGGTCCGACTGCTAGAAACTGACCACTGGGACCCCCGTGATCTCTAGGTCGACACTGTGGCATTCTGAAAATAAATGTGACAGCTGTCATCGCTCATCATTACTAGTGATGAGCGGCAGGGGCCATATTAGAATCTGCCATATTTCACGAATATATTGACAATTATTCGTTCTATGTTCGCAAAATTTGCATATTCGCTATGTTCAGTCACATTTTTTTCCATGTGAAAATTTGCATAACAATTTGCTTAAAAATTTGCATGTGAAAAAAATGCATATTCGTTATTATGAATATATACCACTATATTCTAAATATCCGTGATATTGTGAGGTGACGATATTCGCGATAAAAATTTGCTTTGCAAATATTCATACTCAACACTAATCATTACCCCTCCCATAGACATGAATGGAGGAAACGTGGCATGATGTCATGACTACGGCCACCTCAACCCCGCATTCTGAACATAAATGTTCAGAATGTCAGGGTGCGGGCCCAGACATCACGGGGGTCCCAGGGGTCAGGTTCTAGAGGTCAGACCCCAGCAATTAGACATTTTATCCCTTATCTTTTGGATAGTGGATAAGATGTCTAGGGGAAAAGTACCCCTTTAAGTCTGAGGTTAAATTAACCTGTTTTACTAAAGATTAACAGTTTAGACCATCTGATACCTTAGCTCTCTGGTTGAACCTAATGGACATGCGTCTTTTTTCAACTGTACTAACCATGTAACTATGATACAGTGCATTGGTCCTGTTCCATGACACTAAAGGCTCTATCAGATACAAAAGCAGATATCTCTGATATGATCTGTCTTTGGTTACTGTTTGTAATTAGTTATTAAACACTGTATGATACACCCCACCCAATATCTTTACTGTGTAAAATGCAAGGTTTATAAAAAAAAATACAAGGCACATAAGTGATAAGACCCCACCCCAATAAAGAGACCAAAACAGATAAATGTGACCAGATTCACTTTATTTGAATTAGTAATATAAAGCAAATAGGGGGAAAAAGGAACTAATGCTAAAATCAGGCTCTTCAGATACTAAAATTATAGTGATTTAGGGGTCATTATTGGTCCACAATAAGTCCTATGGTGAAAGGGGATCCTAATATATTTATAGCAAATAAGCTAAGGTAAAATCTTGAAAAAATAGGGATCCTTGGAGAAGTAAAGACTACCCTTAGGCCCTGTCAGGTTGAGATCCTCAGTGACCTGGGGGCTCCCCTGCAAGCTCTCCCTCTGTAGTTCCATAATGATGTGTATATCACTTTAATGCCTTGACTGTATCTTTATATATATATAGAGCAGAGGACCTGTGGGAGGTCTCAAAGACCTGTGGAATGTCACATGATTTGTTGTCACATGTTCTAACAGAGAGCACCAGCTTAACCTATGACCCGCAGCTTGACACACTGGCTTTAGTCCAGCCCCCCCTACTATATAAAGGGGCGGCCATTACAATTCACGCTCTTGTGCCATCAGTCTTTACTGAGACAGCAACCACCAGAGATCAGAGCAGTCCATGTCTGCTGTTACCGAAACTAGTCAAGTCCTGCATATAGTCAAGTCCAATCTCAAGTCAAGTTAATTACAAGTATATTGGTCCAGAAAGCTGCGAGGTCCTTATATGTCCTGGCCACCTCTCTGGGAAATCTGGCCTCAGCTCTGAAGATAATTCTATTTGTCTTATACACAGTAAAGCCTCCATTTGACCATAACTGGTTGTGGACTCTCATTTAACTACTAGCAACTGGGATAGCGGAGAAACCTGGCGTGTGGTGTTCGGAACCTTAAAACCACACTGGCATCACGAACACCAGGGGTTAACAACATCTTGCCCCAAGGGTTAATACCATCTGATCCCACCACTCACAACGCTACACCTGTGGTTCCGCCATACACCTGTGGGTCACCACAATTGTAGGTAAATAAAGTCATATAGGGAGCCCTGTTATAATTATTATTTCTTTAATTACAACATTACATACAAACTCTGAACATGCAGACTAAACTTTTAAGTTTTTACTCAGACTTATTTCTCCTTGTGAGCTGAAATGAATAGGACGGCCTTATGGTCAACAAGGGGACTTATACCTGTTGCCTTTTTACTCACACAGATATCAATAATAAAACCTTCTGCAACTAGAGTTTTCCTGGCAAAATCCTCATCATATGTGAGAGCATGGAGCTTGTCTCTCCCGACTGTGAAATATGTTTCATCTAAAACCCCAACTAACATGAGGTGTCCTCCAGGTTTCAGTAACTGCGAGAATTTCCTGAGATATCTGATGTAGTCATCTTTATCTTTGGAGATAGCATCTAGGAGCCAAGCGCTGATGATACAATCTGCTGGTGGTAAGATCACCGGATCCATTATATTTTCTTTGTCGAGGTCACATTTTGCAACATGTTGCGCGGCTTCTCTCACTTTTCCTTCTTTGTCCTGTAACTCGATGCTGAAGTACATGGAAAAAATGAAGAAAGTGATTGTTAAACACTCAACCTGAATGGGGAAGCAAGAAAAAATAGTTAGACCTTGACTATTGGCGACCAGAATTATTGGATTAATCGTAACCGCTAGATAACACACAACCTGTACTCTCTTGCCATATGGGACTTAATGCCTCAGGACATTCCTTTATAACCTGAAGTGTTTAGTATCCATAATGATAGGTGGTGACTGTGACAGCTGTTACGCCGAGCGCTCCGGGTCCCCGCTCCTCCCCGGAGCGCTCACAGCGTTCTCCTATTCGCAGCGCCCCGGTCAGACCTGCCGACCGGGTGCGCTGCGATAATGTTCCCAGCCGGGACGCGATTCGCGATGCGGGACACGCCCACTCGCGATGTGCAAGCCAACTCGCTTACCAGACCCGTTCCCCGTCTGTGCTGTCCCGGGGCGCGTGGCCCCGCTCCTTAGGGCGCGCGCGCGCAGGGTCTTTGCGATTTAAAGGGCCGGTGCGCCACTGATTGGCACATGAGGTTTTAATCAGTACCTTCACCTGTGCACTTCCCTACTTATACCTCACCTTCCCCTGCACTCCCTCGCCGGATCTTGTTGCCATTGTGCCAGTGAAAGCGTTTCCTTGTGTGTTCCTAGCCTGTGTTCCAGACATCCTGCCATTGCCCCTGACTACGATCCTTGCTGCCTGCCCTGACCTTCTGCTACGTCCGACCTTGCTCTTGACTACTCCCTTGTACCGCGCTTATCTCAGCAGTCAGAGAGGTTGAGCCGTTGCCGGTGGATACGACCTGGTTGCTACCGCCGCTGCAAGACCACCCCGCTTTGCGGCGGGCTCTGGTGAATACCAGTAGCAACTTAGAACCGGTCCACCGACACGGTCCACACCAATCCCTCTCTGGCACAGAGGATCCACCTCCATCCAGCCGAACCGTGACAACAGCTCCTATCAGTAGTTGGGCACTCACCACATATGTAGTGATTTAAAAGCCAGAGCCAGGCTATATCAACAGAATGTCAGTCACACTGCACAATGTTATGCAATAGCACAGCATTCCACAGTGAATACAATCTAACAATTGCAAATAATACAGTCATGGCCATAAATGTTGGCAACCCTGACATTTTTCTAGAAAAGGAAGTATTTCTCAGAAAAGGATTGCAGTAACACATGTTTTGCTATACACATGTTTACTCCCTTTGTGTGTATTGGAACTAAACCAAAAAAGGGAGGAAAAAAAGCAAATTGGACATAATGTCACACCAAACACCAAAAATGGGCTGGACAAAATTATTGGCACCCTTAACTTAATATTTGGTTGCACACCCTTTGGAAAAAAATAACTGAAATCAGTCACTTCCTATAACTATCAATAAGCTTCTTACACCTCTTAGCTGGAATGTTGGACCACTCTTCCTTTGCAAACTGCTCCAGGTCTCTCTTATTGGAAGGATCTGGACTCATTCCTGGCCACTTCAGAACTCTCAAGCACTTTGTTGCAATCCATTTCTGAATGCTTTTTGACATATGTTTGGGGTCATTGTCCTGCTGGAAGATCCAAGATCTCGGACGCAAACCCAGCTTTCTGACACTGGGCTGTACAATGTCGATAGATAGTTTGCGCTGACACTGAGCCTGCAGGACAGCTTGAATATCTTTGGAACTTGTTTGGGGCTGCTTATTCACCATCCAGACTATCCTGCGTTGACACCTTTCATCAATTTTTCTCTTCTGTCCACACCCAGGGATATTAACTACAGTGCCATGGGTTGCAAACTTCTTGATAATGTTGTGCACTGCGGACAAAGGCAAATCTAGATCTCTGGAGATGGACTTGTAACCTTGAGTTCTCTTCTCCTTTTTCTGTTGTCTATGCTTAGTGTGGCACGCACAGACACACAGTGCAAAGACTAAGTGAACTTTTCTCCTTTTTATCTACTTTCAGGTGTGATTTTTATATTGCCCACACCTGTTACTTGCTGCGGGTGAGTTTAAAGGAACATCACATGCTTGAAACAATCTTATTTTTCCACAATTTTGAAAGGGTGCCAATAATTTTGTCCAGACCATTTTTGGAGTTTGGTGTGACATTGGGGGACATTTATCAAAAACTGTGCAGAGGAGAAGTGGTGCTTTTGCCCATAGCAACAAATCAGATCGCTTCTTTCATTTTTCACAGGCCATTTTAAAAATGAAAGAAGCGATCTGAGTGGTTGCTATGGGCAACTGGGCAACTTCTCCTCTGGAAAGGTTTTGATAAATCTCCCCCATTATGTCCAATTTGCTTTTTTTCCCTTCCTTTTTTTGGTTTAGTTCCAATACACATAAAGGGAATAAAAATGTGTTTAGCAAAACATGTGTTACTGCAATCCTTTCCTGTGAGAATTCTTCATTTTCTAGAAAAATTACAGGGGCGAAAACATTTACGGCCATGACTGTATGTGCGGAACTATCAAGATGTAATGTGTATGTTCGTGCATGGAGAACAGTGCAAAGTAACAAAAAAATTTCCAAACTCCAGAAATGCAGATTTCTGAAAACAATTAACAAAAAGTCCTATAAAAAAAGTAAAATAGTACCAATAAAAAGTACAAATCATTGGCACAAAATTTAGATGGTGCGACTGGTGCCCGCAATATGCATGGCAGGTCCGCCATTAATCCCTCAGATGCCGTGATCAATACAGATCATGGCATCTGAGGCAATGTGGCCGTTATATTGGATGATCCGATTACCTCAAATGGATGACGGAGGTCACCTCACCTGTCTCCAATCGTCTTCTGGGGTCTTTTGCTCTGGTCTGAGACCGAGTAGACCAGAGCAGAAGATCGCCAATAACACTGATCAGTGCTATGCATCTGCATAGCACTGATCAGTAAAAGCAATAAACTTATTGGACAAAATAGTCCCCTATGGAGACATAAAAAGTATAAAAAAAAAGTTCAGACATCATGACCACGCCCCCTCCCATACACCTGAATGGAGAGGGCGTGACGTCTTGACCACTGTTGTTTGCGGGAGATCGTGAGGGACCCAGCAGCGGGCCCCCCATGATAGACATCTTATCACATATCCTTTCAAAAGGGGATAAGATGTCTAGAAGTGGAGTGCCCCTTTAGGTGAGTGAAGGTTGTATAGAGATAAAAAGGAAACCATACTCACCTCAAGAGAAACCTAACTCCCAAGGACTTGGGAAACTTATTAATCTCATATTAAACTTTTTTCATCTCCTCACCATCCCTGCAGGCAGGAAAACTCTCAGGTATGGTGAGGAAGAAGATTTTACCATATATAACGTGTTAGATATAAAGAAAATCTTCTGACAGGTTCCCATTCACTTAGACAACCATTAAAGTGTCCCTGATACTTAAAAAATCTTTTGTCATGTCACAGAGATATGTTAAAGGGGTACTCTGGCCCTAATACATCTTATCCCCTATCCAAAGGATAGGGGATAAGCTGTATGTTCGCGGTGTCCCGCAGCTGGGGACCCACGAAATTTGTCATTGCGCACCCACCTTTGTGAGCTCTATGCAGCACTGGAAGCTCCGAGGTTTTAGCGTGACGTCACGACTCCGCCCCGTGTGATGTCACACCCTGCCCCCTCAATGCAAGTCTATGGGAGGGGGCATGGCGGCTGTCACATCACATGGGGGCAGAGTCATGACTTCACGATACTCCGGCCCCATGGTCATCATGCTAGTCACTCGGAGCCTCCAGTGCTGTGGAGAGCTCACAAAGGTGGGTGTACAATGACAGATTGCGGGTGTCCCCAGCGGCGGGACCCCCGCAATCATACATCTTATCCCCTGTCCTTTGGATAGGGGATAAGATGTATTAGGGCTGGAGTACCCCTTTAAAGGTTCTGATCTGTGGGCCATTTGAATGAGTCAAATGAATCACACCAAAGGATGCTTCACTCTCCGGCTTGTAACAATCTCTGTCTTGCTTTAGCGGACGGCCCCATAAACTTATTTATAAATATAAAACTCCACATGTGTATGTATGTATTTATTTTCTAGCATAACTTCTAAATTAAACTTTGTAAATATGTTGCTTATATGTCAGCTAAATAAATATAGAATAGTTAAATTAACAATAACCCACCCTCTTGTGTGAGGGTGGAAGTTTTTTCTCTGAAGTTTCATGCAAGTCTATGGGACTTCTGGAACATCTCCTCATTGTGTTACTCTTGGGCTGCAGAGATTGCCCTGGACTCTTAAACATACTGCTAACTGCCCAGCAGATAGGTACAGAGAATATATAGTGATATGAGGACAAAATATGAGGACAGGACAAATTCAGTTTTTCTTGAATGATCTAGCATTATACAAGTAATGTACAGTACATAGAAGACATGAAGCCTGAACATGTCCTAGATCTGCTTGATATATTTTCTACAGTAATGACAATGACAATAGGTTTCCCCTATGACATGGACAAATATTTTACCTCTTTCCTTCTAAGTCTACATGAATCTTTGTGGCATGTCCCCATTCAAAGGCTCCAGTACGTGTGTTCAGCCATCTTTTTAGTTCCAGGATACATCTGTCTCGGACCTTCAGTATTATGATGTGTTTGAAAAACTCACTTGGTGCATAGAGATAGTGAATCATGGAACCAAGACTGAGGTCAATCAGGACATCTCCTCTTATATGACCTGTAGAGAGGAATTCAATATATTAAAACCTCAGCGCTTGTAGCTTCAGGTAAATAGTACTTTTTAAAAGCCTACAGTATACTGCAGAATAGGCTTGTCCTAACATGTATTAGGTGGCAGGGGGCTTCTAACATAGCTATAGGTCAATTCAAACACCATACAAAACATTCAAATGATCTATCATAGTCAAAACTAAGAATTGGAAGAATTGGAAAAGGTAAGTAAAGTTGACTACCTGGAGCCCAAAACAGACTGAGCCCATTCGGAAAAACACAAATGCACAAACTTGTAGAAATTTATTAAAGTGGTTGTGCACTGCCCTGGCTTTCGGAGCTCCGCACGCAGCGTCCGGAAGTTCATTACTCCGAACGCTGTGTGCGGGCTTCCGTGTTCGCGGTCGCCGGGCGTGACTTCACGCCCGGTCCCCTCGTGATGTCCCGCCCCCTCTACCAAAGTCTATGGGAAGGGGGCAGGACAGCGGTCGCACCCCGTTCCCATAGACTTTCGTTGAGGGGGCGGGCGTGACGTCACGATGGGGCCCGGCGTGACGTCACGCCCGGCGTCCGCGAACACGGAAGCCCGCACACAGCGTTCGGAGTAATGAACTTCCGGACGCTGCGTGCAGAGCTCCGAAAGCCAGGGCAGCGCACAATCCCTTTAAACTCCATGGCAAATTGAGAGTGTATACCTCATTCACAGCTTCCCAATGGAGCAGGACTCCTCTTAGTTTTACAAAAATCCTTGCACCTGTATACTGGAAATTTTAATAGCTGCAATTAATTACCATATAGCTGCCCTATCTAGTCACCTGACAGCTCAGCCACAGCTCCGTTCAGCTGCTATGGCTAATGGTTATGTAGTTATTAACCATTTAAATGGAGCTGTGGCTGAGCACTTGGTTGGATAGGGCAGCTATGTTTTATGCTATTGTGGTAGGCCTCTGGGGTAGGGGTAGTGTAGTCAGGGTGTTGCTTCAGTATATCAGGGGTTAAGGTTAACCCTATCACTCGTGACGCCAGGCTGAGGGCTAGTATACTGAGGTAATTCTCCGGCCTATTGCCGCCCTTCCCAGTAACGATAGGTGCATGCATATAATGACTAAAGGTCCACAATGTAGTTGAACTTGAACTTGGATAAACTTTCTTAAAGACTTGCGGTACATCCAATGAACAGTAACAGTCTCATTAAAACTGTCTCCATACACCTCAGTGACTGACAGTTGTTGCGGACCATGACTTTTTATATAAGTCTCAGAATTTAGGGTAATTTGCGAAGATCCGTCCGGATTTAGGGGTTAGATATGGTCCGTTGATCTTGTAGAGTGCGTAGGGATTGATTATACTCACAGTTTAGTAAAGAGCAGCCGTCGCCACAAGGCTTCGGCCTAAACTCACTGATGACAGCAACGCAGATCCTTCCCTGTCAACAGCCCAGAAACAAGAGAGCGAGCAATGGCCGCCGTGCCCTTATATGGGCAGGGGCGGGGCCTTTTTGAATTGGTCCATGGTCAGCTGTCACTCACCGTTACATAGCCTTATGAGTAAACACCTGACTTCGTCCAAAGGTCCTATACACAGAAACCATAGAGTCTTTGGAATGCATCACGTGACCCGCAGGTCCTGCAACACTAACTAGGTAAGTACACTTACTATACAAATATATACACATTAAATTTAAATAACTTTAATTACAAAAGGGGTGAGAAGGGGCCTGCTAAGGATGAGGACCCCACCTACACCTAGGGACTCTGACTTTGGGGACCTCACCACAAGGCAACGGATGCAATCCGGTGCCGGGACGCAACAAACACCCTTACTTAAAATAAGTCGACCCCGACGCTTGTCCCCTAAAGCAGAGGAACTAGGACAGACTTAAGCAGGATCTCTAACTAGACAAAATATATATCATGACAAACTTTTATACATATTAGGTACTTTTAAACCTACCAGACATTTTCTAGGCATTTAAACATTTTGTAGACTAGTAATCCTACTAGACATTTAAGAAGGCTTCTAAGGCACTTATGAAGTTATTTAAACAATTATGAAGCTATCTAAACCTTTAGTTTCTAGCTTCTTAAACATTTTTATTAAGCTTACTAGACAATTAGGCAGCTATCTAACATTTAGTTTCTAGTTCCTAAGACATATTTATTAGCTCTCTACACATCCTTATGAGGCTAACTACACATTAGCACAGCTCTTTATACTTTAGTTTCAAGCTGACTAAACAATTTTATTACCTCAAACATTTTATTCGTCAACAATGAGTTTCCTATTAGTACACATAAGGTATACTGGCTAGCCGGAAGCTAGGTCACAGTAAGATTGGCTGCTAGGGTCTATCGGCTACACGCTACTTACCCCTAGAGCACTTCACATAACCTACCTAGGTTACTTTAAGAATAACGTGTTTCATTTGTTAGCTCGCAAGAGCACCTACTGGGCAGGTAAAGCATCTCACACACGCAAAGAAAGAGAAGAAGTGTACCTAACAGTGGCAGGAATTGAATTACAATAGGCTACAATCCCTAAAGTGTTTTCTTAAGTGAGATATATTTTATTTTTGTGTATGTACTGAAATAGATTGAGGTAGTACATTTAAGTCAGAAGTTTGGAGTACTATGTGTGCAAGTACTATTTTAAGGGTAATTTTCCCAATTATTTTGTTGAGACAGGTACTAGCAATGGGCGACAGCAATAATACTACCCTCGGAGGAGCCAGGGTGTAACCTATTTAGCAACTACTAAACACCTTTAAAACTTTTATATACTTTTGTATGCACAAGTATGTGCAACACGCTGACATGTTTTGTGTACAGCTCTGACTCACTTTTTATGTACATAGACATTAGACTATCTTTCTATGTACAACCCTTACCTATCTTTTATGTACACAGGCACGAGGATACCTTCCTGTGTACAAGAACCATATACATATTTACTATACAATTTACACAATCATCAACACTCCAACAGGGTTCGGGCGCATTCACACGATTAGTGCAACATTTAGCAAAAGAGTTCTTATGAAGCTGCTGGTATATACATAAAATGGACGTGTAAGGATCAGCAGTCCACCTAAACTAGGAGTTCAATTAGGGAAAAGTAAATACAGCCTTAACCACAACTCGGCCGGGAACAGTCCTTAATGAATCTCCTACTGGCTAGGAGTCTCTTGACTTAATAGTCAGGCACAAGTTTAGTGGTTACATTGCTGAACTTAAACTGAAACAATCTTAGCACAGTCCTGATAGGCACAATTCTTGAACTTGGTTGCTGCAAAATAAAAGTGGTTAACACAAGAAACAATCTGACATTACTTTAAAGTCTCTTCAGATGATATTCTTCCTTACTCTTGTTGTGCCTCTCCTGGTTCCCCTATACCTTCCAACATCAGGGGCAGGTGTAGAATTGACATAGCTTTGCCACATCACATTGGTGAGGATGGAGTGGTGGATGGCAGTATTAGAAGAGGACACAGGCTTTCTAGCCAGGATCAAAGTTTGACAATAAGGCTTGAGTACCATCTCCAAACTAGGATGGACCCATGACCCTTCTGTTGGTACCCTGGAAGCAGGCAAACTCTCCATGTCAGATGAGGGCCTTGATACATACGTTGGTACCTGTGGAGGAGGCAAACTCTCATTGCTCCGAGAGGGTCTAGGTACGGTCTTTGGTGTCCGCAATTTGGGCTTACTTTCTTGAACTTGAGCAGGACTTGGCTCTTGGCGGGACACAGAAGATGATGAACTTGACTCTTTGCTGTACACAGAAGATGATGAACTTGGCTGTTGAGGCTCCTCCTCCTTGGCTACGCTGGTGGAGGCTTTAGGAGCAGACCTTTTCGGCCTCAAGTTGAAGGGATCGGACTCCCAATCAGTTGACGGAAAATATTTGAAGGGAAGCTGTGTTGGGGCTGATGGTTTGGTGACCGTGGCAGCCCATTCTCCACGATTGCTCTGGATGGGGGTGTACTCTACAATCTCACCCACCTCCAAGGTGTAGAACTTCTTATGAAGATATGGCCTTTGCACTGCTCGCCGGTTTACGAGGATGGTCTGCCCTGTGTGGCAGTCAAGGAGTGTCCCATAACCTCTGACCTTGTCAAACTTGGCCACAGTCACTCTTCTTCTCTCCAATGGCTCCTCCCCTTTTCGGGGGTGATGCCATTTACAAATGTACAATGCCTCCATTTCTTTGGTGTTTTCTTGCCACCATACTTTCTCTTCATGAGGCAAATGCATGTGCTTGGGGGCGTAGAGTTCTTTGTGTCGGGCCTTTAGCTTTTCCATCAATTCGGCCAGCTCGGCTTCTTGACGGGCCCTTTCTTTTTCTGCAGTTGGGATTGGTGGGAGTGGCTTCCCAGGTAATGGTTGAAGTACCTTGTGCATATATTCGATCAGCTCCGGTTTATCTCCAAACACCCACTGCGGCAATTTTGGTGAGCACGGTCGTGCACATGGCAAGCTTGATCGAGGTATGGCCTCGAGGTTGGAGGAGAAAGAAAAACCCGCCTCTAGCGGGGTACTCACAGCAGACTCCTCCGACGGGATCTTGGCCCACGAGCCCCAAGTCCTGTGGTGAGGGGACAATCTCACCGGTGATGCACCTACAGGTGTCCCTGCGCTCTCTGCTGGAGGTGTCTCTGGCCAATCGTCGTCATCATCAGGCAGTGGGGAAAGTTTGCAGGCCCCCTCTTCGTCTAATGACAACCGCTGCAGACGGTAAGCAAGTTCTTGAAAAAGTCGGGCTGCGACTGCCACGACTTTTCGTTGTTCCGGCGCCATTTTGCCATCTTCACCACGTGGAACGCTGCTCTCCGCCATGTCTGTACTCTCTGGCTCTTTGTGCAGGCTGAACTGGTTGCTCCGCGTGGTGTCTTTTATAGTAGGGCTTCCCCAAAGGCGGCCAGCAGGAAGGACGTCATCGGTGCAGCCCCAACTTCCGGTCCCTCCAGAGATGACTCCTGTATCTCCAAGTTCCCTTTCAGCTGTGACACAGCAGCTTGACAGCCACGCCCAGGGGCGGGGCATGGCACTGTGCGGGCCATCTTTGCACGCTTTTCCGGTAGCAGTTCAGCTCCGCCTGCGCTGACTGGACCGGAGGATCGCAGCATGAACTCATTGCGCAGTTTACACATTTTAGTCACATATACATTTTTGCCTCCCCCCTTACTTTTCTCGTGGCCCCCTTGCATGGTGCACCACGGACATCACTCCCGTACACAACAACACGGTTTACAGCACATGAGTAAAGTTTGTTGCTTGGTGGGGAGTACACTTTCGCCAGTGGCAACAGTATTTGGCACACATCCGAATCCTGTTTGTGATGCCAAAAAGGCTTTGTGGTAGGCCTCTGGGGTAGGGGTAGTGTAGTCAGGGTGTTGCTTCAGTATATCAGGGGTTAAGGTTAACCCTATCACTCGTGATGCCAGGCTGAGGGCTAGTATGCTGAGGTATGGGGGAATCTAGCAGTATGAGTATCATTTTCCTTCAGCGTCACCACAGGGGAACATTTATCATTGTAGAATCCCCATTTATAGTGTATTGATTCCTTGCGTGGAATCAATTGTGGATTCAACATGAGGATAATCGGGTAGGCAACTTGCTCACCTGATTCCCTTGTGCTGGAGAGGCACAACACTCAAAAAGGTATAAGTATTCAGGAGACTGCAGCGGCTTCCCACGCTCGCACCGAGCGTGCAAACAATGAAGACAGGGAGAAGAAAGGAAACGGAAGCTGGATCGCGCTGTCACAGACGAAGGTAGGATGAATCCAAATTATTAATACAAGCTGGTTTATGTAGGTATAAAGTGCACGCAACTCGTTTCAAAACGTATCTGTTTTTTTCATCAGGCGTGTTGACGCCTGATGAAAAACACAGATAGGTTTTGAAATGCGTTGCGTGGTGCACTTTATATCTAAATAAACCAGCTTGTATTAATAATTTGGATTCATCCTACCTTCATCTGTGACAGCGCGATCCAGCTTCCATTTCCTTTCTTCTCCCTGTCTTCATTATAATACAAAATAGGAAAGGCTCTGCAAAGTAAACAATACTCTCTGTAATCCCCTTGAGGCAAACAAGTAGAGTCAGACCATGGTCCAGCTGGCTAAACATTTACAATCCTGAATCTACTCACAAAAAACTTTCCCAGTTTGTTGTGAGTAGATTCAGGATTGTAAACGTTTAGCCAGCGCTCAAACGTTACTCGGTGTCAGACTTAACAATAAATTAATAGATGTAGGATAAAGACATATAGCACTCAGCCTTGATTTTCCTAATTCTTCATTTTGGTTTATTGTAGCTTTCTCATTCCATAGACAACAGTAATGGTGGGCACGCTGGGAGGGGGTGCAGGTGTCTACAGACTACAGACTGTTTTGCATAATTTTGAGAGACTGGATGAAGCATTAGAATATGCAAACAGTCTATAGTCTAAGTTACTATCCTGACACTTACAGCATGCCCACCATACCTGCATCATCTATAAAAATGAGAACGCTACAATAAGCCAAGACGAATCATTGGGAAACTCTAAGGTGAGTTCTATGTGTCTTTATTCTATATCTGAGCATAAAATAGTCGAAGCATTATTTTTCTAAACTAAAATCTAGAACCCAGATACAACTTTCCATGTGAACAAAATCAGATTTAGAATAGATCAGGAGATGACAGTAGAACTACTTTTCTAAATCCTGAGACCCATATATTCTTCATATTTAAAGGATACCTCTAATTGTAGTCCAGGTGGCAGGAGTTGTTCTTAAAGGAGTTGTTCTTAAATGTTTTCCGGTGGAAAACATTTTTTTTTTTTTAAATCAACTGGTGCCAAAAAGTTAAACAGACTTGTAAATTACTTCTATTAAAAAAATCTAAATCCTTCCTTACTGATCAGCTGCTGTATGCTCCACAGGAAGTTGTATTTTTTTCTGGAGTTCTTTTTAGTCTGACCACAGTGATCTCTGCTGCCACCTCTGTTCATGTCAGGAACTGTCCGGAGAAGGAGAGGTTTGCTATGGGGATTTGCTCCTACTCTGGAGCAGAGAGCACTGTAGTCTCACTAAAAAGTACAACTCAGATTCCTCTGGAGCATACAGCAGCTGATAAGTAGGATAAAAATTGTTGAATAGAAGTAATTTACAAATCTTTTTAACTTTCTGGAGCCAGTTGATATTAAAAAAAAATGTTTTCCACAGAAGTTCCCCTTTAAATTTTGCACACTTCTGATCTGGTGACTTGCTTTGAGACTATCATAATCTGAGAACAGATTTGCCAGTAGTCCAATAGATTTATGTGTCAACGTAACAGTCTCCAGCAAGTCACTGGATCAGAAGCGGCAGCAAAATCTAAGCTCATATCCTTCCACCGGGACCTCAATTAGAGTAGCACTTTAATGACCAGGCTCGCTCTGCTCCCTTCAAATGATATGAGAATTACATAGAGGAGCATGGTTGTCTGCTCTGTAACAACTAATTAATTTAGTTATTTACAATTGTTTACAACCAATTTAAGTGCTAAGAAAGAAAAAGTCAGTTAAAAAGTCCCCCCCCCCCCCCTCCTCTCCCCTTCCCTCTCCTCTCTTCTCCTCGTTGTAACAGAATGGTGTGTATCTAGAGTTAATCTATAACTATAAATATTGTAATAAAACTGTAAAAAATAACATACATAGAAGCATAGAAGCATACATACCTGGTCTGAAAGCTTTAACAAAATTTTCAATTGGAAATATTAAGAAATCCTCTTCAAAGACCATATCAGGTTTATCTGAAAAATAAAGCTCCAGGAATTGTCTGGAATCAAATCCATGTTTATGATAGAGCTTACGGGAGCCGGAATCCATTGTGAAATCTTCTATCACAGACAGGTGACTGTCTCTACACCGGAGCTACAGGTCTTTATATAATTACCAGGAATCAGCTTACAGGTTATATTATAATTTATCATATCATGTGCTATTGTCTTCATGTGATAGTCATGAGAATATGTGATAGAGATTCCCACAGAGCATAAATAATCTGTGGAGATTTGTTTTTCTGAAGATCATTATAGGACAGACATACAGTATGTTTTTGTTTAACCCCTTCCTGACCTGGTGAATTAAAAATTTTACCCCTCTCACTTTTAAACACTCATAAAAAATTTTTTTTATCCATCTCTAAACAATGATTTGGGGGTTGATATTGGAAAAAGGAAACAAAATTGTGCAATATTGTGGTGTGATCAAATAAATATATATATATATATATATATATATATATATATATATACATATATATATATATATATATATATATCTATATATATAGAAAAGTGGAGCGGATGATCCAATCACAAAAAAGTGGAACATCTGAAGGAGCACAGACCTCTTCATCCCCGACGTCCCCGGTTGTCTGCAGGTGGGAAGAGACAACCGGGGACGTCGGGGATGAAGAACTCTGCGCTCGGTCAGATGTTCCACTTTTTTGTGATCGGATCATCCGCTCCACTTTTCTATTGATGTGCTGGACCCTGCTACCCAGAGCCCAGAGGAACCTGGATGCTGCGACCCCTCTCTAATTTCTAAGTGACTGCAGGTGTTATGCTCTGAGCATAACACCGTAAGGTAAGGGACAACCCTGCTGGCCCATTTATCTAACAATTTACACACAAAGTTATCTTGTTTACCTGCACGAGGTGCGCACCGTTCTCTTTCTTGTATTCTATATATATATATATATATATATATATATATATATATATATATATATATCTATATATATATATATATATATATATATATATATATATATATATATCTATATATATATATATATATAGATATATATATATATAAAATCCAAAAATAAGCAACATATCGAGAAAAATGAGGGTCTGTAGGTAGGGTGCACGCATGCTGGAGCCACGGTCCTCTGGTTCCTTGGTAATAGTCGTAGTAATATGCAGCACACCAAAATCTAGTGCAAAGTGCTTTTTATTCCATGAAGTACAAAAGCGACGTTTCGCCGGCCTCACGCCAGCATTCTCAAGAATTGAGAATGCTGGCGTGAGGCTGGCGAAACGTCGCTTTTGTACTTCATGGAATAAAAAGCACTTTGCACTAGATTTTGGTGTGCTGCATATTACTACGACTATATATATATATATATATATATATATATATATATATATCACATGGTATTCTTTGGAATTTATATATTTTGTTTACCTTCTATTTTAGCACTATCTAAGTATCCCGTATTGTCTGGGGAATATATATATATATATATATATATATATATTTATTATAATCTCCACTTTATCAGACAGGTAATCTCTTCAGGAGACTGAGAGAGCTTGGAGAGTATTTTGAGCCATTCACTGCCTGCCACCCATATTTACCAGTCTGCTATAGAGAATATTTATCTTCAGGAAACTGGGAAAGCTTAGTGGCATGCAGTGCAGAATGCAGGACTCACTATACTTCATCAGCTTTACCAGTCACCTGAAGAGTATATCTGCCATATTGGAGCTCTTCATGAGACTGCGAAAGCTGTGCACACTTTCTGGCACTCAGTAGTGTTGAGCGGTATAGGCCATATTCGAACTTGCGATATTTTGCGAATATATGGACAAATATTCGTCATATATTCGCTAAATTAGCATATTCTTAATATTCACGTTTTATTTTCACATATGTGAAAACTTGCGTCTGCGAAAATTTGCATATGTGAAAATTAGCATATCTAAAAATTAGCATATGCGAAAATTCGCATATGCTAATTTTAGCATATGCGAAAATTCGCACACCAGTCTCACACAGTAATATTAGAGCCTTCTTTACACCACACAAGCTGGAAGCAGAGAGGGATGATCACTGTGATGTGTACCGTGAAAAAAATAAAATAAAAATAAAAACAAATATTCGTAATTACAAATATATAGTGCTATATTCGCGAATATGTGATATTGGCGAATAAAATTTGCATTGCGAATATTCGCGAGCAACTCTAGCACTCAGTATGCGTGCCAACGAGCTATCCAAGGTGGAGGGGGTTGGGGAGGGGGAGGGGGAGGTGGAGGGGGTTGGGGAGGGGGAGGGGGAGGTGGAGGGGGTTGGGGACGGGGAGGGGGGGGGACAATTACCATCCTCTTTCCTGGGTTCCGGGCCTCTTCTGTAGCGTCACTTCTTATGATGAGGTCACTAGAGGTAAAGCTACAGAAGAAGACCAGGAACAAGGAATGAGGTTGAAAAGTATGGGTTTAGGGCAGATATAGGGATATACTCAGCACTCTACAGATATTGGGTAGTTGATGCAAAGGAGATATGTGTCGGACATCTTGGGGGTGCATTTACATGGAGCAAGGAACCATAGAATACAAGGCATAGAGAAACAGAGTAATGCACTCACCCAAAGTTTGATGCAATGCTGACATTCTTAATTTCATGATCTGTATGAGGAGACGTGCAGCGGCGCCCTCAGTCAGTCTGTCACCCGCCGTGAGCAGGCGCACTGTCCTCTCCAAAAGAGGGAAGTATGGGTTTGCCATGTATATAGATTTTGCCATGTGAGCTGGTGATGCCATCTCATGTGCAGACTGTTAAGCTTTAGTTTCTACATTTGTGCCTGAACAGTTTATTTTGTGACAGCGGAATTACATACTGCAATGGTTTTGTTGTCCAGCAATGTTAAAAAAAAACCCACAGGGAGATGCCCACACGGGTAACATTAGTACCACCACCGCCCGAACTTCACCAAGGTCTGCAAACATTTAAGCCTGTACCACAAGCAGCAGTGATGCCATCTGGTCCTGAGCTGACTATAATAGACCTGCCCCTGCCAGTCCTGCAATCTTTTGCCTGTACATTAACTCTGCACCCAACATACTCATCTGGTGTCATTTCTTCCTAGTCACCCTGATATGGGTAACAGGCCCTGTCCAACACCCAATCATCATCATAGTCCAGAAAAAAATATTAGAACTGGCACTGTGCTGGGACTATGATAGGTGCTTTGCTCCACAAGGTCTGACCAACACCTAGAAAAATCTAAGAATCCAAAAGGGAATAGACGCGGACTCCAGCGGGAAGAAGTCAGATATTAACTTTTATTCACCCACGAATGTTACAAGTCAGTAAAAAACTACAATTGGAGTCTTAAATGTTGCTGATTTGTTACACTAATGGGTTAATAAAATTTTACTTCTTACTGCCGGAGTGACGCTTCTTTTCCCTTGTAAATTCTTAAATATTCATTATCTTCATTATGCTCCCCAAGACTGGGATACATCATCATGGGCTTCTTCTAGTAATCTGACACGAGAGGAGGAGGAGGAGAAGCAGTAGCAGCCAGAGGAGCTAGAGGGTTACGAGGAAGGCTAGACAGAGGACCCAGACACACCGTGGCAGTATGCAGTGGAGATGGAGGCAGGGAGTCCCTCCAAGTCACTTGCACAAATGGCACGATGCATGCTCACATGATTGCGTATTGACAGACGAATTGTCACCATTCGGCAGCGGGATGACTTCTGGATCTCCACCTTATTGGACCCTCGCTACCGCCACAAAATTGGGGCCTTTTTTACACCCACTGAGAGGGAGGACAAAATGACCTACTACAGAGGCATCCTACGTAGTCAGTTTGCCGATGTTTATTGGCGCCATTGTCCATCCTCTCCCAGGTCTGAATCGGGGACCCCCCTGTGCTCACCTTCCACTGCCATGGCTGCTGGGGAGAGGTGGTTTGGCAGGAGCAGTACCAGCTGCATCAGCAGCAGCCTGAGTCTACAGTCGCTGATGAGTAGCTTTCTTCACCCGCATAGTGAAGCAACTCATCAGCAGCAGGTAGACCTGGAGCAGGACCTGAACCAGCAGGTGGTGGAAGATCCGCTGGATCCGCTGGACTTCTGGGCAGCCAAACTTGATTTGATGCCGCAACTAGCAGAGTTTGCCCTGGAAAAGCTGTCCTGCCCAGCCAGTAGTGTTTAGTGCGGCTGGGGCCATAGTGACCCCAAGGAGAACTCGAATGTCCACAAAAAATGGGAAGAGACTGACCCCTGTGAAGATTAATCAGACATGGATCAGCCAGGATTTTCAACCACCAATGCCAGATGCATCAGAGTAGATTGACCATGGTGCTACACCAACTCTTCACAAATATGGATAGTGCCAAACAGATTTAAGGCGCTGCTCCCCAGTTACAAACATTCCTCCGCATAAGACCTTTTCTCACCCACCTTTGTCACCGGGTACTGGTATGGCCAAGCACCGCACCACTCTGTCAATGGGTCACTTTCAGGACTCCTGATGCTGCTGCTGCAAGCTCCAGGCTGTCTCATTCAACCACTATATGGTCTCTTCTCATGCTTCAGCCAACTCCAGGATGTGTCATTCAGCCACTATATGGTCTCCTCATGCTTCAGCCACCTCCAGGCTGTGCCATTCGTCCAATATATGGTTTACTGATGCTTCAGCCTGCTCCAGTCTGTCATTCAGCAACTACATGGTTTAGTGATGCTGCTGGGCCTAGGACATTACATATATATATATATATATATATATATATATATATATATATATATTTATGGTAACACTAGGTACCATACATTTTGAATGAAAATTTCAAAATTCATCTTTTATTCTTAGAGATTGTGAGGCTCTATTGTCTCCTCATCCGCCGCCAACTCCAGGCTGTGCCATTCAGACACTATATGGTCTCCCCATGCTGCCACAAACTCCAGGCAGTCATTTAGCCACTATATGTCTCCTCATACTGATGCCACCTCCAGGCTGTCTCATTCAGCAGCTATATGGTCTCTTCTCATGCTTCAGCCAACTCCAGGCTGTGCCATTCAGCCACGATATGGTCTCCTCCTACTGATACCTCCCCCAGGCTCTGTCATTGTGCTACCATTTGACATGTGACTCCTTAGATTTGGTCCTTTGTACCCACATGCCGGGGCCCAGGACACTAAACCTTGGGAGTTAAAAGTTCAATTTCAACACCCTCAATTTCAATTTAAAAATCATAAATTTCAATGGTTTGCTCATGCCAACTTCAGGCTGTGCCGTTCAGACACTATATGGTCTCCTCATGCTTCAGCTAACTCCAGGCTGTGTCATTCAGCCAATATATGGTTTGCTGATGCTGCTGGGCCTGGGCCTCAACATTTTTTATGGTAGCATTAGCTACCCTAAATCTTCAATTTAAATTTCAAAATTTTTCTTTTTTTCTTAGGGATTGTGAAGCCATAGTGCCTACTCATGCTGCTGCAAACTCCAGGCTGTGTCATTCAGACACTATATGGTCTCCTCATGCTTCCGCCAACTCCCGGCTGTGTCTTTCAGACAATATATGGTTTACTGATGCTGCTGAGCCTTGGCCTAAATTTCTTTTTATGGTAGCACTAGCTACCATAAATCTTCTATTTAAATTTCAAAATTAATCTTTTAATCTTAGGGATTATGAAGCCCTATCGTCTACTCATGCTCCTGCCAGCTCCAGGCTGTGTCATTCAGCCACTATATGTTCTCCTCATGCTGCCAACACCAACACACTGTGTCATTCAGCCACTATATGGTCTCCTCACACTGCCAACACTTCCACACTGTGTCATTCAGCCACTTTATGGTCTCCTAATGCTGCAAACACCTCCACGCTGTGTCATTCAGCCACTATATGGTCTCTTCATGCTTCAGCCACATCCAAGCTATGTCATTCAGCCCCTATATGGTCTCTTCCTACTGATGCCACCTCCAGGCTCTGTCATTGTGCCACACCGCAGCAGTGATTCTAAAAGCGATGCCTATAATCTGCATGTCATACTGAATAACAGCATTATTTTACAACCCCAGCACACTCTACGCCCATATTGAGGCCCTCTGTAGGGCATAAATAGCCATTTTAATATAGATTTGCTGCAAATAAATTTGGATTGAACTGAATTTTTTTGAAAAATTCGGCAAATCAGCCGTATCAAATTTTTCAAAAGTTCGCTCATCTCTAACCATAAGCATCGGAGCGATGCTCGCGTCATGCACTGCAGGTCCCAGCTGTTATCAGCAGCCAGGGACCCATCGGTAATGGCGGACATCAGTGATCACGCTGATGTCCACCATTAACCCCCCAATTGCCATGATCATTAAGGGGTTAAGGGTAAGTTCACACATAGCACATATTGTGCGTATTTCACACTGTGGGAAATCCACCGGGCAGGCACACAGGACTTCCCTGCCACATTCCTGTTTGTGCATTAAGGTTTGGAGGCTGGCCGATCGGGATGAGCAACAATGTGACATTTTGGGCCCCTGCACTAGGAAGAAGACCAGGGCCTGGACTCAATTTATCATATTGTCGTTCAGTCAACCACTGGCTGAGGTGGGACACCACTGCGGCCAGCAACTTGTTGAGCTGCATTGTTGCATTGTTGCGTTGTTGGGCTTCAGATGCATGAAGAAGATTGTAGCAGAGACTGGGATGGCAGTACTGGAGTCTTAGGGGAACAGTGGGAGGTAAGTTGATTGTTTTTAATGCCGACATCTTGAAATTATTAAAGAAACAAAGATTTTTGTCCGAGTAACCCTTCAAAGGTAAATGATCTGTAAAATTCTAGCTGTTGGGTGTATTGAGTTTATTTGACAGAGATCATGAGCAAATATTTAAATAATACAAAAACAGAATAAGTGATAATATTATCAAAATAATGATGATGATAATTTATCATTCAGATGTTTTAGTTATAATTTATGACTATTCCTAGAGTAAATGTTATTCCAATTCATTTGATTAGTCATATTTTAGATGACTGCTACAGTTTTTCCCACATAATCAGGTTTGCTACTCACTTGGTACCGCTATGGGTACTATACTCATGCCTATTTTCACCAAGGTAACTAGTAAACAGATCTGATATTCTAATTAATACTTTTTATTGATTACCTGTTTATTTGGTACAGAGGAGGACAATGTTAGAACAAGTCTTCAGACATAAAACTTATTAATATAATCAAAAACATTCCCTGCTATTTTTTTCTCATTAAATATTTTTCTTTGATGTAGAAGCAAGATTATAATTTTCTTAAATGACATTGATGGATGCTATTATATATCATCTATAGTTGACAAAATATTACCAATAGTCAATATTGTAGTTATGTGGAATCAGAATTAAAGGGGTACTCTGCCCTTAGACATCTTATTCCCTATCCAAAGGATAGGGTATAAGATGTCTGATCGAGGGGTCCGGCCACTGGGACCCCCTGTGATCCCTGTGGCGGCACTGTGCTGGTCTAAACAGCTAATCTTTAGAAAAACAATCTAACCCCTTTACAACCACGGATGTATATTTATGTCTGTGGCCGACTCCCGTTATGCGAAGCATGCTCAGGAGCTGAGCAATCTTCATACCCAGCAGGCTAGCAGGAACTGTGGCTAATACAAGATATCGCTGATCGAGCTGATGTCTGGTATTAACCCTTTAGATGCTGCAATCAAAGTTGATCGCAGCGTCTAAAATGGGAAAAAACTGTTGCCAGTTAGCTCAGTGGCCTGTTTGGGACTGCCACGGTGAGAACAGCGGGAAGGTGCTTAACTTCCTTCCCACTGTCCGATCATTATTATGCTGCTCCATGCCTGAGATACAGGCTGGAGCAGCAGAACACCGATAACACTGATCAATGCGATGCTATGGCATAGCATTGATCAGTGTATGCAATCAAATAATTGCATGTAATAGCCCCCTATTTGGACTAAAAAAAGTGTAAAAAAAGTTTTAAAAAAGTTAATAAATGTGATTTAACCCCTTCAGTAATAAAAGTTTGAATCACCCCCCCTTTTCACATAAAAATAAATAAATGATAATATATAATCAAAAATTAAAATAAACAAACATTGCCATGTGCTTAAATGTCCAAACTATAAAATATAATGTTAATTAAACAGCATGGTCAATGGCGTACACATAAAAAAAATTCCAAAGTCCAAAATTGCGTATTTTTGTCACATTGTATACCCTAAAAAAATATACAAAAAAAGAAGGTTGCAGCAGCACTCTTGCTCAAAAAATGGAGGCTCTAAGTGCACTTTTTGATCAAAACGTGTCCCCCATCCACCATGCGGAGGTGGCCTAATTTCGGATGGGACCCTAACACTCACTTCACTCACTTCCGCTGGGCATATAGCCTCTGTGTGACATGCTAGTTCCACCATCAATTAAAAAAAAACTCCTGTGAAACAGGGAGGGGTGCACGGCTACAGAGGGTGCCACTCCCCCTAAATTGCACAGCAAAAATAAATAGAAAAATAGCTAGCTAGCCTTCATATGGCTCTGTAGGTGCAATATTAAAAGCGTTCTGATTTTTAGAAAGTGAGGTTGAAGATACGAAAGTGCAAAAATGAAAAAACCTGTGGTCCTTAAGGGATTAATTTAACCTCAAACTTAAAGGGGTAGTTTTACTTTAGATATCTTATCCCCTTTCCAAAGAATAGGGGATAAGATTTCTGATCGCTGGGGTCCGACTGCTAGAAACTGACCACTGGGACTCCCGTGATAAGACCCCACCCCAATAAAGAGACCTAAACAGATAAATGTGACCAGATTCACTTTATTTGAATTAGTAATATAAAGCAAACAGGGGAAAAAAGGAACTAATGCTAAAATCAGGCTCTTCAGATACTAAAATGATAGTGATTTCGGGGTCATTATTGGTCCACAATAAGTCCTATGGTGAAAGAGGATCCTAATATATTTATAGAAAATAAGCTAAAGTAAAATCTTGAAACAATAGGGATCCTTGGAGAAGTAAAGACTACCCTTACACCCTGTCAGGTTGAGATCCTCAGTGACCTGGGGGCTCCCCTGCAAGCTCTTCCCCTGTAGTTCCATAATGATGTGTATATCCCTTTAATGCCTTGACTGTATCTTTATATATATAGAGCAGAGGACCTGTGGGAGGTCTCAAAGACCTGTGGAATGTCACATGATTTGTTGTCACATGTTCTAACAGAGAGCACCAGCTTAACCTATGACCCGCAGCTTGACACACTGGCTTTAGTCCAGCCCCCCCCCTACTATATAAAGGGGCGGCCATTACAATTCACGCTCTTGTGCCATCAGTCTTACTGAGACAGCAACTACCAGAGATCTCAGTGCAAGTGATCAGCATCTGGAAGACCCCAAAAGCTACAGTCATTCCAGTAAGTCTCAAGTCTATGACTGCTGTCACCGAAACTAGTCAAGTCCTGCATATAGTCAAGTCAAGTCCAATCTCAAGTCAAGTTAATTACAAGTATATTGGTCCAGCAAGCTGCGAGGTCCTTCTATGTCCTGGCCACCTCTCTGGGAAATCTGGCCTCAGCTCTGAAGATAATTCTATTTGTCTTATACACAGTAAAGCCTCCATTTGACCATAACTGGTTGTGGACTCTCATTTAACTACTAGCAACTGGGATAGCGGAGAAACCTGGCGTGTGGTGTTCGGAACCTTAAAACCACACTGGCATCACAAACACCAGGGGTTAACAACATCTTGCCCCAAGGGTTAATACCATCTGATCCCACCACTCACAACGCTACACCTGTGGTCCCGCCATACACCTGTGGGTCACCACAATTGTAGGTAAATAAAGTCATATAGGGAGCCCTGTTATAATTATTATTTCTTTAATTACAACATTACATACAAACTCTGAACATGCAGACTAAACTTTTAAGTTTTTACTCAGACTTATTTCTCCTTGTGAGCTGAAATGAATAGGACGGCCTTATGGTCAACAAGGGGACTTATACCTGTTGCCTTTTTACTCACACAGATATCAATAATAAAACCTTCTGCAACTAGAGTTTTCCTGGCAAAATCCTCATCATATGTGAGAGCATGGAACTTGTCTTTCCCGACTGTGAAATATGTTTCATCTAAAACCCCAACTAACATGAGGTGTCCTCCAGGTTTCAGTAACTGTGAGATCTTCCTCAGATATCTGATGTAGTCATCTTTATCTTTGGAGATAGCATCTAGGAGCGCAACACTGATGATACAATCTGCTGGTGGTAAGATCACCGGATCCATTATATTTTCTTTGTTGAGGTCACATTTTGCAACATGTTGAGCGGCTTCTCTCACTTTTCCTTCTTTGTCCTGTAACTCGATGCTGAAGTACATGGAAAAAATGAAAAAGTGATTGTTAAACACTCAACCTGAATGGGGAAGCAAGAAAAAATAGTTAGACCTTGACTATTGGCGACCAGAATTATTGGATTAATCGTAACCCCTAGATAACACACGGCGCACCTGTACTCTCTTGCCATATGGGACTTAATGCCTCAGGACATTCTTTTATAACCTGAAGTGTTTAGTGTCCATATTGATAGGTGGTGACTGTGACAGCTACTATCAGTAGTTGGGCACTCACCACATATGTAGTGATTTAAAAGCCAGAGCCAGGCTATATCAACAGAATGTCGGTCACACTGCACAATGTTATGCAATAGCACAGCATTCCACAGTGAATACAATCTAACAATTGCAAATAATACAGTCATGGCCATAAATGTTGGCAACCCTGACATTTTTCTAGAAAAGGAAGTATTTCTCAGAAAAGGATTGCAGTAACACATGTTTTGTAATACACATGTTTACTCCCTTTGTGTGTATTGGAACTAAACCAAAAAAGGGAGGAAAAAAAGCAAATTGGACAAAATGTCACACCAAACTCCAAAAATGGGCTTGACAAAATTATTGGCACCCTTAACTTAATATTTGGTTGCACACCCTTTGGAAAAAAATAACTGAAATCAGTCACTTCCTATAACTATCAATAAGCTTCTTACACCTCTCAGCCGGAATGTTGGACCACTCTTCCTTTGCAAACTGCTCCAGGTCTCTCTTATTGGAAGGATCTGGACTCATTCCTGGCCACTTCAGAACTCTCAAGCACTTTGTTGCAATCCATTTCTGGGTGCTTTTTGACATATGTTTGGGGTCATTGTCCTGCTGGAAGATCCAAGATCTCGGATGCAAACCCAGCTTTCTGACACTGGGCTGTACAGTGTCGACTGATAGTTTGCGCTGACACTGAGCCTGCAGGACAGCTTGAATATCTTTGGAACTTGTTTGGGGCTGCTTATCCACCATCCAGACTATCCTGCGTTGACACCTTTCATCAATTTTTCTCTTCTGTCCACACCCAGGGATATTAACTACAGTGCCATGGGTTGCAAACTTCTTGATAATGTTGCGCACTGCGGACAAAGGCAAATCTAGATCTCTGGAGATGGACTTGTAACCTTGAGTTCTCTTCTCCTTTTTCTGTTGTTTATGCTTAGAGTGGCACGCACAGACACACAGTGCAAAGACTAAGTGAACTTTTCTCCTTTTTATCTGCTTTCAGGTGTGATTTTTATATTGCCCACACCTGTTACTTGCTTCAGGTGAGTTTAAAGGAACATCACATGCTTGAAACAATCTTATTTTCCCACAATTTTTAAAGGGTGCCAATAATTTTGTCCAGACCATTTTTGGAGTTTGGTGTTACATTGTGGGAGATTTATCAAAAACTGTGCAGAGGAAAAGTGGTGATGTTGCCCATAGCAACCAATCAGATCGCTTCTTTCATTTTCCCCAGGCCATTTTAAAAATGAAAGCAATGATCTGATTGGTTGCTATGGGCAACTGGGCAACTTTTCCTCTGGACAGGTTTTGATAAATCTCCCCCATTATGTCCAATTTGCTTTTTTTTCCCTTTTTTCCCTTTTTTTGGTTTAGTTCCAATACACACAAAGGGAATAAAAATGTGTATAGCAAAACATGTGTTACTGTAATCCTTTCCTGTGAGAATTCTTCATTTTCTAGAAAAATTACAGGGGTGAAAACATTTACGGCCATGACTGTATGTGCGGAACTATCAAGATATAATGTGTATGATTGTGCATGGAGAACAGTGTAAAGTAACAAAAAAACTTCCATACCAAAGAAATGCAGATTGTCATATTTCTGATTTTTTTTTTTATAAAAAGTCCTATAAAAAAAAAATAGTACCAATAAAAAGTACAAATCATTGGCGCAAAAATGAGATGGTGCAACTGGTGCTCGCAACATGCATGGCAGGTCCGCCATTAACCCCTCAGCTTCCGTGGTCAATACAGATCATGGCATCTGAGGCAATGTGGCCGTTATATTGGATTATCCGATCACCTCAAATGGATGACGGAGGTCACCTCACCTGTCTCCAATCGTCTTCTGGGGTCTTTTGCTCTGGTCTGAGACCGAGTAGACCAGAGCAGAAGATCGCCAATAACATTAATCAGTGCTATGCATCTGCATAGCACTGATCAGTAAAAGCAATAAACTTAAATGGAGACATAAAAAGTGTAAAAAAAAAGTTCAGACGTCACGGCCATGCCCCCTCCCATACACCTGAATTGAGGGGGCATGACGTCTCGACCACTGTTGCAGGAACCTGTTGTTTGCGGGAGATCGCGAGGGACCCAGCAGCGGGCCCCCCATGATCAGACATCTTATCACATATCCTTTCAAAAGGGGATAAGATGTCTAGAAGCGGAGTGCCCCTTTAGGTGAGTGAAGGTTGTATTGAGATAAAAAGGAAACCATACTCACCTCAAGAGAAACCTAACTCCCAAGGACTTATTAATCTCATATTAAACTTTTTTCATCTCCTCACCATCCCTGCAGGCAGGGAAACTCTCAGGTATGGTGAGGAAGAAGATTTTACCATATATAACGTGTTAGATATAAAAAAAATATTCTGACAGGTTCCCATTCACTTAGACAACCATTAAAAATCTTTTGTCATGTCACAGAGATATGTTAAAGGGGTACTCTGGCCCTAATACAGCTTATCCCCTATCCAAAGGACAGGGAATAAGCTGTATGTTCGCAGTGTCCCGCAGCTGGGGACCCCCGAAATTTGTCATTGCGCACCCACCTTTGTGAGCTCTCTGCAGCACTGGAAGCTCCCAGGGTGTAGCGTGATGTCACCACTCCGCCCCATATGACATCGCGCCCTGCCCCCTCAATGCAAGTCTATGGGAGGGGGCATGGCAGCTGTCACATCACATGGGGGCAGAGTCATGACTTAATGATACTCCAGCCCCGTGGTCATCATGCTACTCACTCGGAGCCTCCAGTGCTGTGGAGAGCTCACAAAGGTGGGTGTACAATGACAGATTGCGGGTGTCCCCAGCGGCGGGATCCCCGCGATCATACATCTTATTCCCTGTCCTTTGGATAGGGGATAAGATGTATTAGGGCTGGAGTACCCCTTTAAAGGTTCTGATCTGTGGGCCATTGGAATGAGTCAAATGAATCACGCCATAGGACGCTTCACTCTCCGGCTTGTAACAATCTCTGTCTTGCTTTAGAGGACGGCCCCATAAACTTATTTATAAATATAAAACTCCACATGTGTATGTATGTATTTATTTTCTAGCATAACTTCCAAATTAAACTTTGTAAATATGTTACTTACTTTATATGTCAGCTAAATAATGAGGACAGGACATGGTCAAATTCAGTTTTTCTTTAATGATCTAGCATTATACAAGTAATGTACAGTACATAGAAGACATGAAGCCTGAACATGTCCTAGATCTGCTTGATATATTTTCTACAGTATTGACAATGACAATAGGTTTCCCCTATGACAGGGACAAATATTTTACCTCTTTCCTTCTAAGTCTACATGAATCTTTGTAGCATGTCCCCATTCAAAGGCTCCAGTACGTGTGTTCAGCCATCTTTTTAGTTCCAGGATACATCTGTCTCGGACCTTCAGTATTATGATGTGTTTGAAAAACTCACTGGGTGCATAGAGATGGTGAACCAAGGAACCAAGACTGAGGTCAAGCAGGACATCTCCTCTTATATGACCTGTAGAGAGATATTCAGTATATTAAAACCTCAGCGCTTGTAGCTTCAGGTAAATAGTACTTTTTAAAAGCCTACAGTATACTGCAGAATAGGCTTGTCCTAACATGTATTAGGTGGCAGGGGGCTTCTAACATAGCTATAGGTCAATTCAAACACCATACAAAACATTCAAATGATATATCATAGTCAAAACTAAGAATTGGAAGAATTGGAAAATGTTAGTAAAGTTGACTACCTGGAGCCCAAAACAGACTGAGCCCATTCGGAAAAACACAAATGCACAAACTTGTAGAAATTTATTAAAGGGGTTGTGCACTGTCCTGGCTTTCGGAGCTCCGCACGCAGCGTCCGGAAGTTCATTACTCCGAACGCTGTGTGCGGGATTCCGTGTTCGCGGTCGCCTTGCGTGACGTCACGCCCGGTCCCCTCCTGACGTCCCGCCCCCTCTACCAAAGTCTATGGGAAGGGGGCGTGACAGCGGTCGCCCCCCCTTCCCATAGACTTTCGTTGAGGGGGCGGGCGTGACGTCACGATGGGGCCGGGCGTGACGTCACGCCCAGCGGCTGCGAACACGGAAGCCCGCACACAGCGTTCGGAGAAATGAACTTCCGGACGCTGTGTGCGGAGCTCCGAAGCCAGGGCAGCGCACAACCCCTTTAAACTCCATGCCAAATTGAGAGTGTATACCTCATTCACAGCTTCACAATGGAGCAGGACTCCTCTTAGTTTTACAAAAATCCTTGCACCTGTATACTGGAAATTTTAATAGCTGCAATTAATTACCATATAGCTGCCCTTTCTAGTCACCTGACAGCTCAGCCACAGCTCCGTTCAGCTGCTATGACTAATGGTCATGTAGTTATTAACCATTTGAATGGAGCTGTGGCTGAGCACTTGGTTGGATAGCGCAGCTAAGTTTTATGCTATTGTGGCAGGCCTCTGGGGTAGGGGTAGTGTAGTCAGGGTGTTGCTTCAGTATATCAGGGGTTAAGGTTAACCCTATCACTCGTGACGCCAGGCTGAGGGCTAGTATACTGAAGTAATTCTCCGCCTTTCCCAGTAACGATAGGTGCATATAATGACTGAAGGTCCACAAGGTAGTTGAACTTGAACTTGGATACACTTTACTTAAAGACTTGAGGTACATCCAATGAACAGTAGCAGTCTCATTAATACAGTCTCCATACACCTCAGTGACTGACAGTTGTTGCGGACCATGACTTTTTATTGCAGACCATGACTTTTTATATAAGTCTCAGAATTTAGGGTAATTTGCGAAGATCCGTCCGGATTTAGGGGTTAGATATGGGCCGTTGATCTTGCAGAGTGCGTAGGGATTGATTATACTCACAGTTTAGTAAAGATCAGCCTTTGCCACAAGGCTCGGGCCTAAACTCACTGATGACAGCAACGGAGATCCTTCCCTGTCAACAGCCCAGGAACAAGAGAGCGAGCAATGGCCGCCGCGCCCTTATATGGGCAGGGGCGGGGCCTTTTTGGATTGGTCCATGGTCAGCTGTCACTCACCATTACATAGCCTGATGAGTAAATACCTGACTTCGTCCAAAGGTCCTATACACAGAAACCATAGAGTCTTTGAAATGCATCACGTGACCCGCAGGTCCTGCAACACTAACTAGGTAAATACACTTACTATACAAATATATACACATTAAATTTTAATAATTTTAATTACAAAAGGGGTGAGAAGGGGCCAGCTAAGGATGAGGACCCCACCTACACCTAGGGACTCTGACTTTGGGGACCTCACCACAAGGCAACGGATGCAATCCGGTGCCGGGACACCACAAACCCCCTTACTTAAAATAAGTCGACCCCGACGCTTGTCCCCTAAGGCAGAGGAACTAGGACAGACTTAAGCAGGATCTCTAACTAAACAAAATCTATATCCTGACAAACTTTTATACATATTAGGTACTTTTAAACCTACCAGACATTTTCTAGGCATTTAAACATTTTGTAGTCTAGTAATCCTACTACTAGACATTTAAGAAGGCTTCTAAGGCACTTATGAAGTTATTTAAACAATTATGAAGCTATCTAGACCTTTAGTTTCTAGCTTCTAAAACATTTTTATTAAGGTTACTATACATTTTAAAGCTTACTAGACGATTAGGCAGCTATCTAACATTTAGTTTCTAGTTACTAAGACATTTTTATTAGCTCTCTACACATCCTTATGAGGCTAACTACACATTAGCACAGCTCTTTATACTTTAGTTTCAAGCTGACTAAACAATTTTATTACCTTAAACATTTTATTCGCCAACAATGAGTTTCCAGTTAGTACACATAAGGTATACTGGCTAGCCGGAAGCTAGGTCACAGTAACATTGGCTGCAAGGGTCTATCGGCTACACGCTACTTACCCCTAGAGCACTTCACATAACCTACCTTGGTTACTTTAAGAATTACGTGTTTAATTTGTTAGCTCGCAAGAGCACCTACTGGCCAGGTAAAGCATCTCACACACTCAAAGAAAGAGAAGAAGTGTACCTAACAGTGGCAGGAATTGAATTACAACCCCTAAAGTGTTTTCTTAAGTGAGATATATTTTCTTTTTATGTATGTTCTGAAATAGATTGAGGTAGTACATTTAAGTCAGAAGTTTGGAGTACTATGTGTGCAAGTTCTATTTAAGGGTAATTTCCCAATTATTTTGTTGAGACAGGTGCTAGCAATGGGTGACAGCAATAATACTACCCTCGGAGGAGCTGGGGTGTCACCTATTTAGCAACTACTAAACACCTTTAAAACTTTTTATACATTTGTATGCACAATAATAATTTACGTTTTTAGTGTTTATTGTACACATGCAACACACTGACATGTTTTGTGTACAGCTCTGACTTACTTTTTATGTACATAGACATTAGACTATCTTTCTATGTACAACCCTTACCTATCTTTTATGTACACAGGCACGAGGATACCTTCCTGTGTACAAGAACCATATACATATTTACTATACAATTTACCCAACACTTCAACAGGGTTTGGGCGCATTCACACGATAAGTGCAACATTTAGCAAAAGAGTTCTTATGAAGCTGCTGGTATATACATAAAACGGAGGTGTAAGGATCAGCAGTCCACCTACACTAGGAGTTCAATTAAAGGGAATGGTAAACACAGCCTTAACCACAACTCAGCCGGGTACAGTCCTTAATGAATCTCCTACTGGCTAGGAGTCTCTTGACTTAATAGTCAGGCACAAGCTAAGTGGTTACGTTGCTGAACTTAAACTGAAACAATCTTAGCACAGCTAGGCACAATTCTTGAACTTGGTTGCTGCAAAATAAATGTGGTTAACACAAGAAACAATCTGACATTACTTTAAAGTCTCTTCAGATGATATTCTTCTTTACTCTTGTTGTGCCTCTCCTGGTTCCCCTATACCTTCCAACATCAGGGGCTGGTGTAGAATTGACATAGCTTTGCCACACCACATTGGTGAGGATGGAGTGGTGGATGGCAGTATTAGAAGAGGACACAGGCTTTCTAGCCAGGATCAAAGTAGGGGAATAGGGCTTGAGTACCATCTCCAAACTAGGATGGACATATGACCCTTCCGTCGGTACCCTGGAAGCAGGCAAACTCTCCATGTCAGAAGAGGGCCTTGATACATACGTTGGTACCTGTGCAGGAGGCAAACTCTCATTGCTCCGAGAGGGCCTAGGTACGTGCGTTGGTACCTCTGGTACAGACAAACTCTCATTGCTCCGAGTGGCCTTTGCACTGCTCGCCGGTTTACGAGGATGGTCTACCCAGTGTGGCAGTCAAGGAGTGTCCCATAACCTCTGACCTTGTCGAACTTGGCCACAGTCGCTCTTCTTCTCTCCAATGGCTCCTCCCCTTTTCGGGGGTGATCCCATTTACGAATGTACAATGCCTCCATTTCTTTGGTGTTTTCCTGCCACCATACTTTCTCTTCATGAGGCAAATGCACGTGCTTGGGGGCGTAGAGTTCTTTGTATCAGGCCTTTAGCTTTTCCATCAATTCGGCCATCTCGGCTTCTTGACGGGCCCTTTCTTTTTCTGCAGTTTGGATTGGCGGGAGTGGCTTCTCAGGTAAAGGTTGAAGTACCTTGTGCATATATTCGATCTGCTCCGGCTTATCTCCAAACACCCACTGCGGCAAATTTAGTGAGCACGGTCGTGCACATGGCAAGCTTGATCGAGGTGTGGCCTCGAGGCTGGAGGAGGAAGAAAAACCCGCCTCTAGCGGGGTACTCACAGCAGACTCCTCCGACGGGATCTCGGCCCACGAGCCCCAAGTCCTGTGGTGAGGGGACAATCTCACCGGTGATGCACCTCCAGGTGTCCCTGCTCTCTCTGCTGGAGGTGTCTCTGGCCAATCGTCGTCATCATCAGGCAGTGGGGAAAGTTTGCAGGCCCCCTCTTCGTCTAATGACAACCGCTGCAGACGGTCAGCAAGTTCTTGAAAAAGTCGGGCTGCGACTGCCACAACTTTTCGTTGTTCCGGTGCCATTTTGCCATCTTCACCACGTGGAACGCTGCTCTCCGCCATGTCTGTACTCTCTGGCTCTTTGTGCAGGCTGAACAGGTTGCTCTGCGTGGTGTCTTTTATAGTAGGGCTTCCCCAAAATGGCGGCCGGCAGGAAGGACGTCATCGGTGCAGCCCCGACTTCCGGTCCTTCCAGGGACGACTCCTGTATCTCCAAGTTCCCTTTCGGCTGTGACACAGCAGCTTGACAGCCACGCCCAGGGGTGGGGCGTGGCGCAGCGCGGGCCTTCTTTGTGCGCTTTTCCGGCAGCAGTTCAGCTCCGCCTGTGCTGACCGGACCAGAGGATCGCAGCATGAACTCATTGCGCAGTTTACACATCTTAGTCACAGATAAATTTTCACCTCCCCCCTTACTTTTTTTGTGTCCCCCTTGTATGGTGCACCACGGACATCGCTCCCGTACACAACAACACGGTTTACAGCACATGAATAAAGTTTGTTGCTTGGTGGGGAGTACACTTTCGCCAGTGGCAACAGCATTTGGCACACACCCGAATCCTGTTCATGATGCCAAAAAGGCTTTGTGGTAAGCCTCTGGGGTAGGGGTAGTGTAGTCAGGGTGTTGCTTCAGTATATCAGGGGTTAAGGTTAAACCTATCACTCGTGACGCCAGGCTGAGGGCTAGTATGCTGAGGTATGGGAGAATCTAGCAGTATGAGTATAATTTTCCTTCAGTGTCACCACAGGGGAACATTTATCATTGTAGAATCCCCATTTATAGTGTCTATATAATACAAAATAAAAATCAAAAGAACACGGAGCGCTCCCTGTGTGGAATCAATGGTGGATTCAACGTGAGGATAATCGGGTAGACAACTTGCTCACCTGATTCCTTTGTGCTGGAGAGGCACAACACTCAAAAAGGTATAAGTATTCAGGAGACTGCAGCGACTTCCCACGCGTGCATACAATGAAGACAGGGAGAAGAAGGAAATGGAAGCTGGATCGCGCTGTCACAGACGAAGGTAGGATGAATCCAAATTATTAATACAAGCTGGTTTATGTAGGTATAAAGTGCACGCAACACGTTTCAAAACCTATCTGGTTTTTTCATCAGGCGTGTTGAAAACCAGCTTGTATTAATAATTTGGATTCATCCTACCTTCATCTGTGACAGCGCGATCCAGCTTCCATTTCCTTTCTTCTCCCTGTCTTCATTATAATACAAAATAGGAAAGGCTCTGCAAAGTAAACAATACTCTGTAATCCCCTTTTATATGACTAATAATTCTATCATTAGTGATAACCTGAGCATAAAAAAAAAGTGTTGAGGCAAACAAGTAGAGTCAGACCATGGTCCAGCTGGCTAAACGTTTACAATCCTGAATCTACTCACAAAAAAATTTCCCAGTTTGTTGTGAGTAGATTCAGGATTGTAAACGTTTAGCCAGAGCTCAAACGTTACTCGGTGTCAGACTTTACAATAAATTAATAGATATAGGATAAAGACACATAGCACTCAGCCTTGATTTTCCTAATTCTTCATTTTGGTTTATTGTAGCGTTCTCATTCCATAGACAACACAGTACTGGTGGGCACGCTGGGAGGGGGTGCAGGTGCAGGGACTGTAACTGAGACTACAGAATGTTTTGCATAATAATTGAGAGACTGGATGAAGCATTAGAATATGCAAACAGTCTATAGTCTAAGTTACTATCCCGACACTTACAGCATGCCCACCATACCTGCATCATCTATAAAAATGAGAACGCTACAATAAACCAAGACGAATCATTGGGAAACTCTAAGGTGAGTTCTATGTGTCTTTATTCTATATCTGAGCATAAAATAGTCGCAGCATTATTTTTCTAAACTAAAATCTAGAACCCAGATACAACTTTCCATGTGAACAAAAACAGATTTAGAATAGATCAGGAGATGACAGTAGAATTACTTTTCTAAATCCTGAGACCCATATATTCTTCATATTTAAAGGATACCTCTAATTGTAGTCCAGGTGGCAGGAGTTGCTCTTAAATGAGTTGTTCTTAAATTTTTTCCGGTGGAAAACATTTTTTTTTTTAAATCAACTGGTGCCACAAAGTTAAACAGACTTGTAAATTACTTCTATTAAAAAAATCTTAATCCTTCCTTACTGATCAGCTGCTGTATGCTCCAAGGGAAGTTGTATTTTTTTTCTGGAGTTCAGTCTGACCACAGTGCTCTCTGCTGCCACCTCTGTTCATGTCAAGAACTGTCCAGAGAAGGAGAGGTTTGCTATGGGGCTTTGCTCCTACTCTGGAGCAGAGAGCACTGTAGTCTGGCTAAAAAGAACAACTCAGATTCCTCTGGAGCATACAGCAGCTGATAAGTAGGATAAAAATTGTTGAATAGAAGTCATTTACAAATCTGTTTAACTTTCTGGAGCCAGTTGATATAAAAAAAAATGTTTTCCACAGGAGTACCCCTTTAAATTTTGCAAACACTTCTGATCTGGCGACTTGCTTTGAGACTATCATAATATGAGAACAGATTTGCCAGTAGTCCAATAGACTTATGTGTCAACGTAACAGTCTCCAGCAAGTCACTGGATCAGAAGTGGCAGCAAAATCTAAGCTCATATCCTTCCACCGGGACCTCAATTAGAGTAGCACTTTAATGACCAGGCTCGCTCTGCTCCCTTTAAATGATTTGAGAATTACATAGAGGAGCATGGTTGTCTGCTCTGTAACAACTAATTAATTTAGTTATTTACAATTGTTTACAACCAATTTAAGTGCTAAGAAAGAAAAAGTCAGTTAAAAAGTCCCCCCCCCCCCCCTCCTCTCCCCTTCCCTCTCCTCTCTTCTCCTCGTTGTAACAGAATGGTGGGTATCTAGAGTTAATCTATAACTATAAATATTGTAATAAAACTGTAAAAAATAACATACATAGAAGCATAGAAGCATACATACCTGGTCTGAAAGCTTTAACAAAATTTTCAATTGGAAATATTAAGAAATCCTCTTCAAAGACCATATCAGGTTTATCTGAAAAATAAAGCTCCAGGAATTGTCTGGAATCAAATCCATGTTTATGATAGAGCTTACGGGAGCCGGAATCCATCGTGAAATCTTCTATCACAGACAGGTGACTGTATCTACACCGGAGCTACAGGTCTTTATATAATTACCAGGAATCAGCTTACAGGTTATATTATCATTTATCACTTCATGTGTTATTGTCTTCATGTGATAGTCATGAGAATATGTGATAGAGATTCCCACAGAGCATAAATAATCTGTGGAGATTTGTTTTTCTGAAGATCATTATAGGACAGACATACAGTATGTTTTTGTTTAACCCCTTCCTGACCTGGTGAAATACAATTTTTACCCCTCTCACTTTTAAACACTCATCACATTTTTTATCCATCTCTAAACAACGATTTGGGGGTTGATATTGAAAAAAAAGAAACAAAATTGTGCAATATTGTGGTGTGATCAAATATATATATATATATATATATATATATATATATATATATTTTGTTTACCTTCTATTTTAGCACTATCTAAGTATCCAGTATTGTCTGGCGAATATATATATATATATATATATATATATATATATATATATATATATATATATATATATACATATGTATATATATATATATATATATATATATATATATGTATATATATATATATATATGTATTATAATCTCCACTGCATCAGACAGGTAATCTCTTCAGGAGACTGAGAGAGCTTGGAGAGTATTTTGAGCCATTCACTGCCTGCCACCCATATTTCCCAGTCTGCTATAGAGAATATTTGTCTTCAGGAAACTGGGAAAGCTTGGTGGCATGCAGTGCAGAATGCAGGACTCACTATATTTCCTCAGCTTTACCAGTCACCTGAAGAGTATATCTGCCATATTGGAGACTGGGAAAGCTGGGCACACTTTGTGGCACTCAGTGGTGTTGAGCGGCATAGGCCATATTCGAATTCACGATATTTCGCGAATATATGGACGAATATTCGTCATATACTCGCTAAATTCGCATATTCGTAATATTCGCGTTTTATTTTGCATATGTGCATACGAAAATTTGCATATGTGAAAATTTGCATATCTAAAAATTAGCATATGCGAAAATTAGCATATGCGAGAATTAGCAAAATTTGCACACCAGTCTCACACAGTAGTATTAGAGCCTTCTTTACACCACACAAGCTGGAAGCAGAGAGGAATGATCACTGTGATGTGTACTGTGAAAAAAATAAAATAAAAAAGAATATTCGTAATTATGAATATATAGTGCTATATTCATGAATATTCGCAAACTCGCGAATATGCGATATTCGCGAATAAAATTCACATTGCGAATATTCGCGAGCAACACTAGCTCAGTATGCGTGCCAACGAGCTATCCAAGTCTTCTGTTCTCTCCCTCCTCACTCTTCTCTCAGCCTACAATAAATCTTTTCTTCATTGTCTTCCCCTACCCCTTTATTTGCACCAACTATTCTCTGCACCTGCCTGCTGGACAGTTTAATCATTCTTTGTCATATTGGAGCTGTTTAGGAGACTGGGAAGGTACACAATTCTGGGCTCACAGTATTTCCTAAGCATTCCAGGTCTCCTGAAGTCTCCCTAGAAAGCTTAGAGACACACAGTATTCATGCCACCCAGCTCTACTCTTTTGTCTCCCTAAGCCCCAGCAGTGATAGGCTGTTTGACCTCCCTGCACTGCAGTGCCGCCAAGTCCTCTCCCTGCCTCCACACTAATGTCTTCTCTTCATCCTTACTCTTTTCTCAGCCCTCAATAAATCTTCAGTCACCTGCCCTCCCCCACTAACTCTTCTCTGCACCAGCCTGCCAAGTAAATAATACTTTACCTTGAAGTTGCTTGGACAGCATGATGTTTAAAACACCTGGTAAATCTCTGCAGCTCAAGAGAAATGTAATCAGGAAATGTATCATAAGTCCTATAGACCAATGGAATTTCGGTACATCTTAAGGATTGGGGAAGGGTGGGGAAGGGAGGGGGGGGGGGGACAATTACCATCCTCTTTCCTGGGTTCCGGGCCTCTTCTTCTGTAGCGTCACTTCTTATGATGAGGTCACTAGAGGTAAAGCTACAGAAGAAGACCAGGAACTAGGAAGGAGGTTGGGAAGTATGGGTTTAGGGCAGATATAGGGATATACTCAGCACTCTACAGATATTGGGTAGTTGATGCAAAGGAGATATGTGTCGGACATCTTGGGGGTGCATTTACATGGAGCAAAGAACCATAGAATACAAGGTATAGAGAAACTGAGTAATGCACTCACCCAAAGTTCCATGCAATGCTGACATTCTTAATTTCATGATCTGTATGAGAAGACATGCACCGGCGCCCTCAGTCAGTCTGTCAACCGTTGTGAGCAGGCGCACCGTCCTCTCCAAAAGAGGGAAGTATGATTTTGCCATGTATATAGATTTTGCCATGTGAACTGGTGATGCCATCTCATGTGCAGATTTTTAAGCTTTAGTTTCTACATTTGTGACGGAACAGTGACAGACGAATTACATACTGCAATGGTTTGGTTGTCCAGCAATGTTAAAATAAATACCAACAGGGAGATGCCCACACGAATAACATTAGTACCACCTCCGCCTGAACTTGACCAAGGTCTGCAAATATTTGAGCCTATACCACAAGCAGCAGTGATGCCATCTGGTCCTGAGCTGACTATAATAGACCTGCCCCTGCCAGCCCTGCAATCTTTTCCCTGTACATTAGCTCTGCACCCAACATACTCATCTGGTGTAATTTCTTCCTAGTCACCCTGATCTGGGTAACAGGCCCTTTCCAACACCCATTCATCATCATAGTCCAGAAAAAAATATTAGAACTGACACTGTGCTGGGACTATGATAGGTGCTTTGCTCCACAAGGTCTGACCAACACCTAGAAAAATCTAAGAATCCAAAAGGGAATAGAAGCGGACTCCAGCGGGAAGCAGTCAGATGTTTATTTTATTCTCCCACGAGTGTTACAAGTCAGTTAAAACCTACAATCGGAGTCTTAAATGTTGCTGATTTGTTACACTAATGGGTTAATACAATTTCTACATCTTACTGCCGGAGTGACACTTCTTTTCCCTTGTAAATTCTTCAATCTTCATTATCTCCATTATACTCCCCAAGACTGGGATACATGATCGTTGGCTCCTTGACAGCCTCTAGATTTTCCTCCAGTGCCATTATCATTACACCTACCTGTGCCCCTTCCACTATCGTTATGACTGCCCCTTCTTCTATAACAGCTATTGGGGATGAGCGAATCGAATCTGACGAATCTGAAGCAATAGATGAACGACGTAATTCTACTGCTTCATCTACTTCAACACCTATTTGAAATGATGGCTGGTCAAGGCATTAGAGACGTGGCACCAACATCTCACTACATCTCATGGCCACATGAGCCCTGTGGGGGCTGAACTGGAGGAGGGGCACAGAGGAGCACAGTTTAGGTATTGCGAGATGGGCAATTTTTCTAGTAATCTGACAGGAGAGGAGGAGTAGGAGCAGCTAAAGGAGCTAGAGGGTTATGGGGAAGGCGAGAGAGAGGACCCAGACACACTATACCAGTATGCAGTGGAGAAAGAGGCAGGGAGTCCCTCCAAGTCAATTGCACAAATGGCACGATGCATGCTCACCTGCTTGCGTAGTGACTGCCTAATTGTCACCATTTGGCAGCAGGATGACTTCTGGCTCTCCACCTTATTGGACCCTTGCTATCAGCACACACTGGGGGCCTTTTTTACACCCACTGAGAAGGAGGGCAAACTGACCTACTACAGAGGCATCATACGTAGTCATTTGGCCGATGCCTATCTGCGCCATTGTCCACCCTCTCGCATGTCTGATTCGAGGAACCCTCTGCATTCACCTTCCATTGCCATGGCTGCTGGGGAGGGGTGGGGTGGCAGGAGCAGTTCCAGCTCCATCAGCAGCAGCCTGAGTCTACAGTCGCTGATGAGTAGCTTTCTTCACCCGCATAGTGAAGCAATTCAGCAGCAGCAGGTAGACCTGGAGCAGGACCTAAACCAACAGGTGATGGCAAACCTTGACATGACCATGCCAACACACTTTGAAGATCCGCTGGACTTCTGGGCTGCCCTGGAAAAGGTTTCCTGCCTGGTCAGTAGTGTGCCATCAGAGCGGGTGTTTAGAGCGGCAGGGGCCATTGTAACCCCAAAGAGAACTCGTCTGTCCATGAAAAATGTGGAGAGACTGACCTTTGTGAAGATGACTCAGGCATGGATCCGCCAGGATTTCCACCCACCAATGCCTGATGCATGAGAGTAAATTAACCATGGTGCCACACCAACACTTCACAAATATGGATAGTGCAAAACATGTTTAAGGTGCTGCTCCTCAGTTACAGACATTCCTCGCCATCAAACCACAAGTTAGTATTGAGGATATGCATTAGCTAAAACTCAACTTTTCTTAGGATAAAATATATGTACTATTTTTGTTTTTAAATAAAACAAAAGGAAAGGTGTGCAAAATACACCATGTGCCACCTACACCACCAAGTATTGATGTGATCTAAAGACCTCTAAAAGGTGGAAGGGAACAACGTATGGTCCATTGTAACCGGTGGGGGTAAAAACTTCCCCTGTAAGGCCCTACTCTCGCATTATTAATTCCCTTCTTGGCAAGTGTTACTCTCCCTAAAAAGGGCTGCCCCACACAGGAACCTCTCCCTATTCCCCCTCTACAAACACTGCCATTTCCTAGGGTTTTTAGGTGGAAATAGAGAGAGTTTTCTGTGTGGGGCCACCCTTTTTAGGGTGAGTATCACTTGCCAAGAAAGGAATTAATGGGGCGAGAGTAGGGCCTTAGAGGGGAAGTTTTTAACCCCACCTGCTACAATGGACAATTCATTGTTCCCTTCCACATTTTCGAGGAAAGTGTTACTCGTCTCAAAAAGGGAGGCCCCACAAAGAACCAATCCCTATTTCCACCTACAATCACTGCCATTTCCCAGGGCTTTTAGTTGGAAATAGGGATTTGTTCCTGTGTGTGGCCGCCCTTTTTAAGTAACACTTTCCTCGAAAAGGTGGAAGGGAACAATGAATTGTCCATTGTAGCCGGTGGAGGTTAAAACTTCCCCTGTAAGGCCCTACTCCTGTAATACCCTACCCTATTAATTCAATTCTAAAAGGGAGGCCCCACACAGGAAACTCTCTCTATTTCAACCTAGAAATGCTGGGAAATGGCAGTGTTTGTAGGGGGAAATAGGGAGAGGTTCCTGTGTGGGGCAGCCCTTTTTAGGACGAGTAACACTTGAAAAGAAGGGAATTAGTAATGCGAGAGTAGGGCCTTACAGGGGAAATTTTTACCCCCCATCAGTTACAATGGACCATACGTTGTTCCCTTCCACCTTTTATAGATCTTTGCATCACATCAATACTTGGTGGTGTAGGTGGCACATGGTGTTTTTTGCACACCTTTTCTTTTGTTTGATTTAAAAAAAAAATAATTTTGATCCACATATGTAATCCTAAGCATATTATTAAAAGTTAAGTTTTATGTACTGCATATCCTCAATACTTACTAATGCACACTAACACTTTTACAAAAGAGACCGTTTTCTTCTGCCTACCTGCCTCAGCTACTATTCTGATCCTGTCACCCGCCTGAAGCCACACATCTGATGCCAAGTTTTCCTTTTTTCACCCACCTTTGTCACTGGGTATTGGTATTGTCACCCATTGCACCACTCTGTCAATGGGTAACTTTCAGGACTCCTGATGCTGCTGTATCATTCAGTTACTATATGTTCTCCTCATGCTGCCGCAAACTCCACGCTGTGTCATTCAGCTACTATTTGGTCTCCTCATGCTGGCAAGACCTCCACGCTGTGTCATTCAGCCACGATATGGTCTCCTCATACTGATGCCACCTCCAGGCTCTGTCATTGTGCCGCTCTGCGGCAGTGATTCTAAAAGTGACGCCTCTGATCTGCATGTCATACTGAATAACAGTATTATTTCACTAACCCATCATACACCCTATGCGTGTTACAGCAAAGCAAAGTGTTCTACACCCCTATTGAGGCTCTCTGTAGGCCAGAAATTTCCCTTTTTAATAGCGATTTGCCACAATAAATTCCGACCGAAGTTTTTTCAGAAAATTCAGTGAATCGGCCGAATCAAATTTTTAAAAAATTCGCTAACAGCTATGAAGGTCTTGGCTGACGCCACCAAAATTTATATATATATATATATATATATATATATATCTGTGAAGGCTAATTCATTAGCCTGCATTTGTGGGAGGGGCGGGGATTCCCTATAAGAACTCGCTGCTGTACCTTTCTCTAACACAGCAGGTTTATCACGTGGGTTCATTGCGAGGTCACGTGCGGCTTCTGGAAGTAGGAGGAAGTCGGGGTCTGGTGAGTGTCAGGGCTCGGCTCGGGGACTTGTTTGGTAAGTAAGTCCCGAGTGCCGTAAGCTATGACTAATTTGCCCCCATACCAGCGTTCGGGGCTTTGTGAGAATAGCTGTGTTCCAGCCCGGTTGCCGGGTTCGTCCACAGCGATGGAGGGATTAGTCATATGCCGGCACGCTCTCTGGCTGCTCAGCTCTGCACTTTACAGTAGGGGTTAATTATATGCCGGCACGCTCCCTGGCTGTTCTGCTCTGCACATTACAGTAGGGGTTAATTATATGCCGCCACGCTCTCTGGCTGCTCAGCTCTGCACATCGAGCACATCAAATACGTACTTAATTATTCTTTCAGCTCTAGCGTTTTATGTATTGGGTGTGTTTTATGTCTAGCATCCTTCTGCCACCCATGTACAGATATAATGGTGGTAAGATAAATGTGTATATATCTTAATATGCATAGGCATGTGTACGTGTGTATTCATGCATAGGTGTGTGTAGATAGTTTGGATAGATATTTCACCATGGCTTCTCCGCCACGGTTCCCAGGTCATGAGGGTATTTGCACTTTATTCAGTTGTTGTCTGATAGTGGCCTCGAGTTTCGTTAGTTGATTTGGCACGGGAAAGCTGGTTATGTTTCATTGATCCGACAAGTCTTTGAGCATTACGTATGGTTGCACAAAAAAAAAAAAAAAAATCATCTCGAACTCATCTACGGTTATTATTCAATTTTGTTACGGTTCTCTACTCATTTCATTATTATGTGAAATTTTGATAAATTATTTTCTTTAGGTACTAAGGTCCCCGTTGAGGCTTTTTGACCGATCCTCCAAGTCGTGACAAACACTTCGTCAGCAAGGTTGGTCTATGGTAGTTGGGGGGTCACTCAGGGGTATGTTTATATGCTGTCTTCACGCTCACAGGATATATACTGTACACACGTTCGTAGGGTTTATACTGTACACACGTTCGCATGATTTATACTGTACACACGCTCGCAAGATTTATACTGTACACACGCTCACAGGATTTATACTGTACACATGCTCACAGGATTCATACTGTACTCACGCTCGTGGGACTTATATTGTACTCATGCTCGTAGGGTTTATACTGTACACACGCTTGCAAGATTTATACTGTACACACGCTCGCAGGATTTATACTGTACACAAGCTCGTGGGATTTATACTGTACTCACGCTTGTGGGATTTATACTGTACTCACGCTCGCAGGATTTATACTGTACACACGTTCGAAGGTTTTTTACAGTATACACGCTCTTGGGATTTATACTGTACATACGCTCGCATGATTTAAACAGTATACAAGCTCGTAGGATTTATACTGTACATAGGCTCAGAGGGTTTATACTGTACACTCGCTGGTAGTATTTATACTGTACACATGCTCGTAGGATTCATACTGTACACACGCTTGTGGGATTCATGTTGTACATATGCTCGTAGGATTCATACGGTACATACGCTCGTAGGAGTTATACTGTACATAACACACTCACATACATACGCTCATAGATTCATATCGTACTTATGCTTGTAATTTACATATGCTGGTATTGATTATACTGTTCTTACGCTCATGTTATACATTACATTGTCACGATGCCGGCTGGCAGGTAGTGGATCCTCTGTGCCAGAGAGGGATTGGCGTGGACCGTGCTAGAGGATCGGTTCTAAGTCACTACTGGTTTTCACCAGAGCCCGCCGCAAAGCGGGATGGTCTTGCTGCGGCGGTAGTGACCAGGTCGTATCCCCTAGCAACGGCTCAACCTCTCTGGCTGCTGAAGATAGGCGCGGTACAAGGGAGTAGACAGAAGCAAGGTCGGACGTAGCAGAAGGTCGGGGCAGGCAGCAAGGATCGTAGTCAGGGGCAACGGCAGGAGGTCTGGAACACAGGCTAGGAACACACAGGAAACGCTTTCACTGGCACTAAGGCAACAAGATCCGGCGAGGGAGTGAAGGGGAAGTGAGGTGATATAGGGAAGTGCACAGGTGTAACCACTAATTGGAACCACTGCGCCAATCAGCGGCGCAGTGGCCCTTTAAATCGCAAAGACCCGGCGCGCGCGCGCCCTCGGGAGCGGGGCCGCGCGCGCCGGGACAGAACTGACGGAGAGCGAGTCAGGTACGGGTGCCGGGGTGCGCATCGCGAGCGGGCGCTACCCGCATCGCGAATCGCATCCCGGCCAGAGGCGGTATCGCAGCGCCCCGGGTCCGTGGAACCGACCGGAGCGCTGCAGTGAGAGGAGTGTAGCGAGCGCTCCGGGGAGGAGCGGGGACCCGGAGCGCTCGGCGTAACAGTACCCCCCCCCTTGGGTCTCCCCCTCTTCTTGGAGCCTGAGAACCTGAGGACCAGACTTTTGTCCAGGATATTGTCCTCAGGTTCCCAGGACCTCTCTTCTGGACCACAACCCTCCCAATCCACTAAAAAGAAGGTTTTCCCTCTGACCTTTTTAGATGCTAAAATTTCTCTGACGGAGAAGATGTCCGAGGAGCCGGAGACAGGAGTGGGGGAAACAGATTTGGGAGAGAAACGGTTAATGATAAGTGGTTTAAGAAGAGAAACATGAAAGGCATTAGGAATACGAAGAGAAGGAGGAAGAAGAAGTTTGTAAGAGACAGGATTAATCTGGCGCAAAATCTTGAAAGGACCAAGATAGCGTGGTCCCAACTTATAGCTAGGGACACGGAAGCGGACATATTTGGCGGAGAGCCATACCTTGTCTCCAGGGGAAAAAATGGGAGGAGCTCTTCTTTTCTTATCTGCGAATCTCTTCATGCGTGAAGAAGCCTGTAAGAGAGAATTTTGGGTCTCTCTCCATATGATGGAGAGATCACGAGAAATTTCATCCACAGCGGGCAGACCAGAGGGCAAGGGGGTAGGGAGGGGGGGAAGAGGGTGACGGCCGTACACCACGAAAAACGGGGATTTGGAGGAAGATTCAGAGATTCTGAAATTATACGAGAATTCGGCCCAAGGTAGAAGATCTGCCCAGTCATCCTGGCGGGAGGAAACAAAATGTCGTAAATAGTCACCCAAGATCTGGTTAATTCTTTCTACTTGTCCATTGGATTGAGGATGGTATGCAGAAGAAAAATTTAATTTAATCTTGAGTTGTTTACAGAGAGCCCTCCAGAATTTAGACACAAATTGGACGCCTCTATCCGAGACGATCTGCGTAGGCAACCCGTGAAGACGAAAAATGTGTACAAAAAATTGTTTAGCCAACTGAGGCGCTGAAGGAAGACCAGGAAGAGGGATGAAATGTGCCATTTTGGAGAATCGATCAACGACCACCCAAATAACAGTGTTGCCATGGGATGGGGGTAAGTCAGTAATAAAATCCATACCAATCAGAGACCAAGGTTGTTCGGGAACAGGCAGAGGAAGAAGAAAACCAGCGGGCTTCTGGCGAGGAGTCTTATCCCGGGCACAGATAGTGCAGGCTCGCACAAAGTCCACCACATCAGTCTCTAGAGTCGGCCACCAATAGAAGCGAGAGATGAGTTGCACAGATTTCTTGATGCCCGCATGACCTGCGAGATGGGAGGAGTGACCCCATTTGAGGATTCCGAGGCGTTGGCGTGGAGAAACAAAGGTCTTTCCTGGTGGAGTTTGCCTGATGGAGGCTGGAGAAGTGGAAATCAGGCAGTCAGGAGGAATGATGTGTTGAGGAGAGAGTTCAATTTCAGAAGCATCTGAGGAACGAGAGAGAGCATCGGCCCTAATGTTCTTATCAGCAGGCCGAAAGTGAATTTCAAAATTAAATCGGGCAAAGAACAGAGACCACCTGGCCTGACGAGGATTCAGCCGTTGGGCAGACTCGAGGTATGAGAGGTTCTTGTGATCGGTGTAAATAATAACTGGAAATCTTGATCCCTCCAGCAGATGCCTCCATTCCTCAAGTGCTAATTTAATGGCTAGAAGCTCTCGATCCCCGATGGAGTAGTTCCTCTCCGCCGGAGAGAAGGTCCTAGAAAAAAAACCACAAGTAACAGCATGCCCGGAAGAGTTTTTTTGTAGAAGGACAGCTCCAGCTCCCACTGAGGAGGCATCAACCTCCAATAGGAAGGGTTTAGATGGGTCAGGTCTGGAGAGCACGGGAGCCGAAGAGAAGGCGGACTTGAGTTGTTTAAAGGCGTCTTCCGCTTGAGGAGGCCAAGACTTGGGATCGGCATTTTTTTTGGTTAAAGCCACAATAGGAGCCACAATGGTAGAAAAATGTGGAATAAATTGCCTGTAATAATTGGCGAACCCCAAAAAACGTTGGATGGCACGGAGTCCGGAGGGGCGTGGCCAATCTAAGACGGCAGAGAGTTTATCTGGATCCATTTGTAGTCCCTGGCCAGAGACCAAGTATCCTAGAAAAGGAAGAGATTGGCATTCAAACAGACATTTCTCAATTTTAGCATAGAGTTGATTGTCACGAAGTCTCTGAAGAACCATACGGACATGCTGGCGGTGTTCTTCTAGATTGGCCGAAAAAATTAGGATATCATCAAGATATACAACAACACAGGAGTATAACAGATCACGAAAAATTTCATTAACAAAGTCTTGGAAGACAGCAGGGGCGTTGCACAGGCCAAAGGGCATGACCAGATACTCAAAGTGTCCATCTCTGGTGTTAAATGCTGTTTTCCACTCATCCCCCTCTCTGATGCGGATGAGGTTATAGGCGCCTCTTAAGTCCAATTTAGTAAAGATGTGGGCACCTTGGAGGCGATCAAAGAGTTCAGAGATGAGGGGTAAGGGGTAGCGGTTCTTAACCGTGATTTTATTAAGTCCGCGGTAGTCAATGCAAGGACGTAGAGAGCCATCTTTTTTGGACACAAAGAAAAATCCGGCTCCGGCAGGAGAGGAGGATTTACGGATAAAGCCCTTTTTTAGATTCTCCTGGACGTATTCAGACATGGCAAGAGTCTCTGGGACAGAGAGAGGATAAATTCTGCCCCGGGGTGGAGTAGTGCCCGGGAGGAGGTCGATAGGACAATCATAAGGCCTGTGAGGAGGTAGAGTCTCCGCTTGTTTTTTGCAGAAAACATCCGCGAAGTCCATATAGGCCTTAGGGAGACCGGTTACTGGAGGAAGCACAGAGTTACGGCAAGGGTTACTGGGAACCGGTTTTAGACAGTCCTTGGAACAAGAGGGCCCCCAACTCTTGATCTCCCCAGTGGACCAATCCAGGGTTGGGGAATGAAGTTGAAGCCAGGGAAGTCCAAGGAGAATTTCCGAGGTGCAATTGGGGAGGACCAAAAGTTCAATCCTCTCGTGATGAGATCCGATGCTCATTAGAAGGGGCTCCGTGCGGAAACGTATGGAACAGTCCAATCTTTCATTGTTTATACAATTGATGTAAAGGGGTCTGGTGAGACTGGTCACTGGGATGTTGAACCTGTTGACGAGAGAGGCCAAAATAAAATTTCCTGCAGATCCAGAGTCCAAGAAGGCCACAGAAGAGAAGGAGAAGGCAGAGGCAGACATCCGCACAGGCACAGTAAGACGTGGAGAAGCAGAGTGGACATCAAGGATTGTCTCACCATTGTGCGGAGTCAGGGTACGTCTTTCCAGGCGGGGAGGGCGGATAGGACAATCCCTCAGGAAGTGTTCGGTACTAGCACAGTACAGGCAGAGGTTCTCCATGCGGCGTCGTGTCCTCTCTTGAGATGTCAGGCGAGACCGGTCGACCTGCATAGCCTCCACGGCGGGAGGCACAGGAACAGATTGCAGGGAACCAGAGGAGAGAGGAGCCGAGGAGAAGAAACGCCTCGTGCGAACAGAGTCCATATCTTGGCGGAGCTCCTGACGCCTTTCGGAAAAACGCATGTCAATGCGAGTGGCTAGGTGAATAAGTTCATGAAGATTAGCAGGCATTTCTCGTGCGGCCAGAACATCTTTAATGTTGCTGGATAGGCCTTTTTTAAAGGTCGCGCAGAGGGCCTCATTGTTCCAGGATAATTCAGAAGCAAGAGTACGGAATTGTACGGCATACTCGCCAACGGAAGAATTACCCTGGACCAGGTTCAACAGGGCAGTCTCAGCAGAAGAGGCTCGGGCAGGTTCCTCAAAGACACTTCGAATTTCCGAGAAGAAGGAGTGTACAGAGGCAGTGACGGGGTCATTGCGGTCCCAGAGCGGTGTGGCCCAAGCTAGGGCTTTTCCAGACAGCAGGCTGACTACGAAAGCCACCTTAGACCTTTCAGTGGGGAACTGGTCCGACATCATCTCCAAGTGTAATGAACATTGGGAAAGGAAGCCACGGCAAAGCTTAGAGTCCCCATCAAATTTATCCGGCAAGGATAGTCGTAGTCCAGAAGCGGCCACTCGCTGCGGAGGAGGTACAGGAGCTGGCGGAGGAGATGGTTGCTGGAGCTGTGGTAGTAACTGTTGTAGCATAACAGTCAGTTGAGACAGCTGCTGGCCTTGTTGCGCAATCTGTTGTGACTGCTGGGCGACCACCGTGGTGAGGTCAGCGACAACTGGCAGAGGAACTTCAGCGGGATCCATGGCCGGATCTACTGTCACGATGCCGGCTGGCAGGTAGTGGATCCTCTGTGCCAGAGAGGGATTGGCGTGGACCGTGCTAGAGGATCGGTTCTAAGTCACTACTGGTTTTCACCAGAGCCCGCCGCAAAGCGGGATGGTCTTGCTGCGGCGGTAGTGACCAGGTCGTATCCCCTAGCAACGGCTCAACCTCTCTGGCTGCTGAAGATAGGCGCGGTACAAGGGAGTAGACAGAAGCAAGGTCGGACGTAGCAGAAGGTCGGGGCAGGCAGCAAGGATCGTAGTCAGGGGCAACGGCAGGAGGTCTGGAACACAGGCTAGGAACACACAGGAAACGCTTTCACTGGCACTAAGGCAACAAGATCCGGCGAGGGAGTGAAGGGGAAGTGAGGTGATATAGGGAAGTGCACAGGTGTAACCACTAATTGGAACCACTGCGCCAATCAGCGGCGCAGTGGCCCTTTAAATCGCAAAGACCCGGCGCGCGCGCGCCCTAGGGAGCGGGGCCGCGCGCGCCGGGACAGAACTGACGGAGAGCGAGTCAGGTACGGGAGCCGGGGTGCGCATCGCGAGCGGGCGCTACCCGCATCGCGAATCGCATCCCGGCCAGAGGCGGTATCGCAGCGCCCCGGGTCCGTGGAACCGACCGGAGCGCTGCAGTGAGAGGAGTGTAGCGAGCGCTCCGGGGAGGAGCGGGGACCCGGAGCGCTCGGCGTAACATACATCTGCTTGTTTCTTTGATACTGTGTTGATTGCCATGGTAGCATTTACAGTGGGCATTCGTTCATATAGTTCATTTGTGTATATGCACACATAGTTCAATTGTTCTATACGCTCAAGGTTTCATGCTAATGTCAGTTCATTTAGTTTTTACACGTTATAGTGTTTACAGTGCACTTTTGTGGATTCGTTGTAGTGTCCGCAGTGAATATAGTTGCACAGTGTTGGGGCTCATGCGTTCCTCACTTTAGTATTTATACAGCTCTTGCGATCGGGGCATCATACCTACCATGTCATCAGGGGGTGGTACGCAGTAGTTGTTGCTGACACGTTTTCAGAGCAGCGGCCTCGCGACCCATGGGGGGTTTGTGCCCTTCATGCCTTACATGCCTGCAGGGAGATACATGGCATAGTTGTTGTTACTGACACGCCTTCAGAGCAACAATAACACTACACGTGGGCGGTGTATACCCATTATGCCTGCCACGTATGCAGGGGGGTACATTGCATAATTGTTGTTACTGACATGTCTTCAGAACAACAATAACATGACACATAGGCGGTGTATACCCATTATACCTGCCACATCAGGATGTGTGGAAAAGTTGCTCTATGCATCTGCTCATATATTGGGTTTTGTGCATATGCTCGCTCATACAGTTCATATTAGCCATATGTTCAGTTTGTTCGGTGCACGCGCTTAGAGTTTTATACATATGCCTATATAGTTTTGTCTGTGTATACGGTCGTGGATTGTTTGTGCATGCGGTCGTGGTGTTAGTGAGGTACATATGGCCTTGATGGTTATATTGGGCCCACGTTCATATTGTCATGTCTGCATATGGGTCAAGGAGTCATGCTAGGCATACCTTTATGGTGTTCATGTTCAGTATACATTCATAGGTTTATTAGGTACATATGTTTCATGATGTTTTGCTGTGCTATGTTATGGTGTTTAGACCATACAGCTATGTCTTTGACACTGCACAGGTTTTTATGGCATTGGGCGAATCTTTGCTCTGATAATTCGGTGGGTCACCTTTTTATTAACATTGAGTCGTGCATACGAAAATAGCCGGGGATTCGGTTTATTACTTGCCAAGTCGTCAGGTCAAGCATGGTTACGACCTGTCTCAGCTTCAGGTTGATGTCGATATTAATAATCATATACATTGCTTGAGGCTTTTAAATTCGGCTAGACCAGTCACGTTTTCAGGTCAGCCCGGATACAACCTGACACGACTTCAGGTTGGCGACGATGTCATCATTTATGTTGTGTTATTCAGCCGTTGGGTTATGCACAGGGATATAGCTTGACCTTTCCATTGCGAATTGACACATCTATAGGTCAATCATGGTTACAACCTGTCTCGACTTTAGGTTGACGTCGATACTACTAGTCATACATGTTGGTTGAAGCTTTTAATTCGGCTAGACCAGTCATGCCTACAGGTTACAACCTGACACAACTTCAGGTTGATGGCAATGTCATTGCATGCGTTGTGTTTATTCAGCAGTTGGGTTTTGCTACAGCGATAGTTTTATATTGCCATATTTAATTGCTACGTCTTTAGGTCTATCATGGTTACAACCTGTTTTGGTTAAGGTTGACAGTCATACTATTGGTTTCAGATTTGGTTGAGTCTTTCATTTGTTTTTAAATACTTACACAATATTTTACACTAGAGACCCAGAGGATGTTTCGCGTGCCATTTCATTCCTATTTGCATTCATCGGGTTTTGCCACTCTTCTTTACATCCATCATAATACTATCAAAGTATATCTGTCAGGTATCCAGCAGAATATCACATGGTCTTGCTCTGACAGGGCGTCATTGCTTGCGTCCCATGCCATAAAATCTGCCCTGAAGAGTCCACAAAGAGGGAGGTTTGCAAGCCATTTACCCGTCAGCCTGGCAGCTGGCTTAGTTAGTTTGTTAGCTGGTGGTTTTGGTAATTCTCCATTGAGACACCAGGACAGCTTAACGTTAGAGGGCGCGCTGTTCTTGAGTTGTCGTGGTTTCCTAAGGTTGAGGGGAATTACATGTAGGTGCATGGCCGTAGTTACATTAACGTCGTTGGGATGCAGTTTATTATGCATTGAAATTGTATAGCAGAAGAATGTCCTGGTCCGGTCAGGTTATTATCATACGGCATTTTCCCAAGTCCCACGAGTGATGCTCAGCTCGAGTGAGGCAAGCTTTGCTTACACATGTCTAGCATCCAACGGGATCAGCCGCTGCTATTCTTTAGGAGGTCGGCACTCACTACTACGTTGTTTGTCAAACACGCATGTATTCTTGTTAAATCCTTTTGTAGTGATCCGTCCATTATGTCCAGTCATTCTCTAAGCATTGGGGCTGCTGCACCGACGTCACATCATGGTGTGCCACAATATGTAGTTAGGAAATAGGGGTGCTGGGAATTCAGTGCTACGTGCACTGTACCCCCATTCCATAATCAGTAATGGACGATGCATTTCAGTAATTGGTGACGTGGTTATTGTGCATGTTAAAAGTGTTTTGTTCTGATTCTGGGTTTTTGTCTTCTATTTTTCAGGTGTACTCCTACGCGACAGTATATAGCACAACTCTAACTGCCTAGATAGGTTCAAGGATTTAGTAAGGAATAGGAGTTTAGTAAGAGGTTCAGTTAGGTAGGCTCACTATACTAATGAGCACCGACCACAAATATATACTATAGGAATATTTCAATGGACAAGTGACTTAAAGGAAAACTGTCATCAGCGTTAAATGCACAAACCTTCTGGTACAGGTGTAGAGTGCGGATGACACTCATGATAACCATACTACCCTGCCCCTATTCTGTGGTCCCCTCTCCTGATATTTTTCTCTGTATCCTCCTTTTTGGTGGCAGGCTTGGGGCATAAGCGGAGCTTCCTGACTTCACACTGATGTTTCCTCAGGCCTGGTTGCCGCAGGGACCAGCAGAGACACAGCAGCGGTGACATCAGGAAGCTCTGCCCATGCCCCAAGCCCGCTGCCAAATGTAACATACGGAGCAAGATACTGGGACTACAAGACCACAGAACGTGGGATACGTAAGTATGGTTGTCATCAGTGCCACCCACACTACACCCCTGTACCAACAGGTTTATGCAGATAACACACATCCTCCCTGAGGTGAACTTGAAGGTTCTCTAATTTATTCTACAGTACAGCGAATACATAACTAAGGCTGGGATTACTCCTTCTTATTGATCTGGATACACATCCACTTACAGGTCACCTGTGTGGGTCCAAATTACGACAAGAGGTATAACGTGGGAAAAACGAGAAAAGCTACATTAATGAATACACAGACAAGCTGCTATGAAGTAAATAATGTGCTGATCTGTTTATTAGGCAGAGATACCCACCTCTTATGCACTGGGTATATACTGAGTGTATGTCACACAATGTTATACATTTATACATAGCAATTAACCAGAGGACACCTGCTTGCTATCTCAGACATTGGCCAATCTCCCAGAAACTCCTCAGCTCACTGTTATCTGCTCAGCCATTCCTTCTTGAGAACTCATAAACTGATACAAAGTAGAATAAAATACTAAGCCTTTCTCAAATTCAGCTTATTTTCTAACAAATGATGTACTTTGAGAATATTAACTGTTTAGTAATCCTTATACTTTCTATTATTATTTTTTATTTATTTTTATTTATTTATTTAAAGAGTACCTGTCACAAAATAAACTTTTCTAAACTAACTCAGGCTAAGTTCTCTGTTTTCTCCCAGCGGGAGAAAGTGGGTGTTTCCCAGCAGGCATGACATCATTGAAGCCTATTGGGTGACAACTTCTGCCCTCACATCATTGCAGTGCTGTGATGAATAGAAGACCTCAAGAAGACCTCAAGCTCTGTGTGGCAGCTTTCAGTCTGTGTATCTTTCAGTGAGGTTTTTTGCAACTGTCAATCAAACTCAGTGCAGAGAAACATTTTCTGTGTTTGGTCTCCTGCCATTACAAGCAGGAGACCAAAATCTGAGATTTAGACCAGACGGAATGTGTCCTGGCCAAGAAGGGAGACCCCTGGTGGGCAGAAGTTTACAGCAGAAAACTAACATAAAACATTTTTTTTTTTTAATGGAAGCCAAGTACAAAAGTTGCTTATCTGGCATAAGAGATCATATATTAAAAATTATGTTTAATGACAGTGCCCATTTAAAACAGAAATAATATACAATCTAATATATAATATACAATACATATGATGTCAATCTCACATATTCCATAAACTGTTTTTGGGGGGAGAGAAAATCATACCCTTCGTATTATCAATTTGGTCAAACCCAAAAATTTTACAATAATATACAATCTAATATATAATATGCAATACATATGATAATATCAATCTCACATATTTCACAAACTGTTTGGGGGGGGGGGGAGGGGGAGGCCATATACTTAGTATTATTCATTTGGTCAAACCCAAAAGTTATATAATAATATCTCTATACTAAACTCAACCACACCCTCCAGCCCAATATTTAAAATCAGCGCTCTTGTACACCACAGAATCTCAACTGAAAAATCTCTTCAACTTGTCAAGTACTTTTTGCCAAAAATTGTGTAGCTTCTCACACTCAGGGAACATATAAACTAATCCTGCCTCCTCTTTCTGACACCTTGGGCATTTAGTCTCTCCTCAAACCCATTTTACCTCGTGACAATGGGGAATAATGTCATCTGTGAATTGTCTTAAAAAAATTGATTTTGTGATTACTTTTAACTGAAGCCTTTGAGATATCATTAACTACCAGCTTCCAATCCTTTATAGTGATTTCCCCCAATTATTGTGCCTTTTTTCTCTACTCCTGGATAACTTTTAAAAATCATACTTTCCAACAATTTCTTTTACAATTTTCCCATTTTGTTATGTAATTTCTATGGCTACAGACCTGTGAATAACATTTCTGTAGTGATCCCAGTGTTTTTTGGCACAAGATACACTTCTCACTACATTGACTTGTACTGCTTCATATCTTGCTTTGCATTTCGATGCACTATATGAATTTATTAAGAATTAATTTCTGTGTATTTATTTGTTAAACGAAAGGACTTGTGAGAAGTACCCAGCTTTATTTCAGTCATTTGACAAAAGTCTACATGTTTGTGTATTGTTCCTTTTATATGTTAATACCCAACGCATAGTGCCAGTGCAAAGACCCTATTTTGTCTACACCCATTTGTTTTGTTCTGTTTGTGATAGGGGGCTGAATGAGGGGTGAAGACGAGGGGGACTGCTAAGATCTAGTGTCTGCAGTCAGCTGCAGATAAAATGGCGGCATCTTCACTTCTCCGTGAAGGAGAGGATGGTGTAAAAAATGGGGCCAACTACCAAGATGTAGGGATTTCAAGAAGAAGTTCACAGATTGCTGCTAAAGGGGTGAGTCCCAAAATAATTTAATCAGTAGCCATGATGGTCATGTGAACAGAGCCTAACATACAGGACATAGTTTATTAGGGACTATTCCGGCTATAACCTCTATAAAATCCTGTTAGAAGCCTCATAGAAATGAAATAACAATCATTTTACTATTCATCTTAGGGACATTATTCTGCCATCACTTGACATCTTGTCACAATATAGACATATGATCATAAGAAGTGACAACGTGTTTTCTTATGACTCTGAGAAAAGTCAACAAAACCGAATATTTCATCACCCATCGACAGTAAGATGCTTAGAGTGTGAATATTCAATGGATCCTGTCATGTTATGGTGGAGTTAGTTTATTATTTTTTGTCTCTATGGAATGGACATTATCAGAAATGTAACTTACAGCTTCAGGTTCTTAATACAAAATCTGACATATAGTTCCTTAGCCACATGTACCATGTTTGTTATTGGTGTATTGTTTAGTTAGAAGAGAAGCTGACTAGCTACACACCTGATTATGTGACGGGTGCAGCAAAACATGTAAGGGAGGCGATGGGTTAATCCCTCGCCGCAAGTGGACGTTCATTAATGTCCATCTGCGGCTCCTGAGGTATGACACGTGCTCAGCAGGTGAGCGCACATCATACCAGTGGGTCCCAGTTGCTATAAGCAATCGGGACCCACAGCTAATGCCGGATATCGCTGATCGGGCTGATGTTTCGCATTAAAGTTTATCACCGTGTCTGAAGTTAAATTGAAAGCTCCCTGGCAGCTCCGTTGGGCTGATTGGGACCATAGCCTGAAATCCAGGCTTGAGCAATCGACTGCCAATAACACTGATCAATGCAATGCAATGGCATTGGTCAGTGTATTGATTCAATGTACAGCATGTTTTAGTCCCCTATGGGGGCTAAAAGATTGCAACAACAAAAAAAGAGAAAGAAGTAAATAAAGATCATTTAACAAATTTGGGTAGAAAAACAGACATGGTGCACATCTACAATCTTGTATAATGATCTGATTGCTTCTCAGCATAATATCAAAAACTAACAGGTTGTTAGTATACATTTTTGATCAAAAAGTACAAGTCCACTCGCCGCGTCAAGGCCACCTATCCAGAGTGGGTCCCTAACGTCCCTAGCATAAAATGGCGCAGCACTGGGCGGCGACCACCACCGCCGCGACACCAGTGCCCACGCGGGGGAACGACCCACTGGCAGAGCGGCCCCAATGCCACTCAAACCAGTCTATGGGCCGCACCCGCCCGCAGACACAGCGCCATGGCAGCAACGGACGCCGCCCAGCACAACACCAGTGTGAACAAGGTATAATAGCTCACTTACCATGCTCTCCCAGTCAGACTGGAGGCTGCTAAGAAAGAAATGGCCCATGTGTAGCTAACTACTACTTATATAGGGTTGGGCTGAGAGCGTGGGTAAGAGTGCAGCACATGTTCAAACAAAAAAAAAGGAGGGGATAAAAATCACAGTGTGAATTCGGGTAGAAAAAGAGACATGGTGCACATCTACAATCTTGTATAATGATCTGATTGCTTCTCAGCATAATATCAAAAACTAACAGGTTGTTAGTATACATTTTTGATCAAAAAGTACAAGCCCACTCGACACGTCAAGGCCCCCTATGTCTGTTTTTCTACCCGTATTCACAAAGATCATTTAACCCCTCCCCTAATAAAAGTTTGAATCACCCCCCTCTTTCCATTTAAAAAAAAAAACTGTGTAAATAAAATTAAACATATGTAGTATCGCCACATACGTAAATGTCCGAACTATAAAGAAATATAGTTAATTAAACCGCATTGTCAATGGCGTACGCACAAAAAAAATCCAAAATAGCGTATTTTTGGTCACTTTTCATATCATGAAAAATGAATAAAAAGCAATAAAAAAAAGTCCGATCAAAACAAAAATGGTACCACTAAAAACTTCAAATCATGGCACAAAAAATATGCCTTCATACCACCCCGCACGCAGAAAAATAAAAACGTAGGGGTCAGAAAATGCCAATTTTAAACGTATCAATTTACGTGCATGTAGTTATGACTTTTTCCAGAAGTAAGACAAAATCCAACCTATATAAGTTGGGTATCATTTTAATTTTATGGACCTGCAAAAAATGTACTGCATAGAAACGGGAACCCCCAAAATTTACAAAATGTTTTTTCTTCAATTTTGGCACACAATGATTTTTTTTTTTTTTGTCACAGATTTTTGGGTAAAATCACTGATGTCATTGCAAAGTAGAATTGGTGGTGAAATAAATAAGCCATCAAATGGAATTTTAGGTGCAAAATTTAAAGGATTATGATTTTTAAAAGGTAAAGAGGAAAACATTAAAGTGGAAAAACGCTCGGTCCTTAAGGGGTTAATATTTTTATATAGTTTTTGTTACATTTTACTATGTTTTTTGTTTTTTTGGGATGTAATGTGACCAAAATCAGCAATGTTTGCGTTTGCCATTTTTTTGCATTTGTGCCATTCACAGTGAAGGATCAAAAGCATGATGAATAAATAGATGGGACAATTACACACGTGGCGATACCAAATATGTTTAATTTTATTATTTTTTCATATTTTTTTATGGAAAATAGGAAAAGGAGGGTGATTATAACTTTTAATATGGAAGTGGTTTATGGATGTTTTTCAACCTTTTTTTTTTTTTTTTTTTGTACACTTCATTAGTCCCTATAAGGGACTTTTATGATGAATCATTAGATTTCATCCATAGAATTCCATTGATTTGTGTGATCTGTGCTCAGCCAGGCTCAGTCAAATGAAGAGGTGCTAAATCAGCTCAGTAGAGACTCATTAGGTATATAGGTTTAACTTGATGGACTCTGGTCTTTTTTCAACCTTATGAACTATGTTACTATGTTACTAAACACTAATGATGCAGATGTAAGCCCTCCGGCTACCTCCACAGTGGATCACCTCCGCTTCTACCCACGCAATCGTGCTGTGGGTGTGGGGCCATCCTACCCTCTGGACCAACAGGGAGCATTTACAGCGGCAATCTAAAGGGTTATTAGCCAGACGCACCGTGTCGGCTATTAGCGGCAGCCCCTAGCTAGAAGAATTAGGAGGGGACTACTGGGAATTGTCAATGACGGACATCGGATCAATCTCCAATGTCTGTCATTACAGGCAGATGTCAGCTGCTGATAGCAGCAGGCATCTCCCGTTTATGACGTGGACCCAACCCGTGGGCCACGTCATGTCCTCACCCGAACTATGATGTACATGCATGGATCAGGAGGGGGATAAGCCATGGCCACTGAAATTATCGGCAGAAAATTCCATAAGCTGAAAATGATGGAAGGGGCTTTTTCAGACGGTAATTTTTGCCGGCCAAAATTTAGGTGCATCCCTAAAAAAAAAAGTATCCCTTAGCAACTATGAATTTTAACCAATAAAGAAGTTCCTTTTGCATGAGAGTCTGCGCTGGACATCCCTTCCTTTGTTCATTACTAAAAAAAAAAAGTGCCACAACCGAAACCTCAATTTTTTTTTCAAAGCACCACAAGTGAGCTAGGAAAAAGTGATGAGAAAAAAAGAGTGATTAATATTTGTATAACATAAATTATACAGGTTTTTAATATGTCCCCCACCGTGTACACAATTTTTATTTTATTACAAGACTGGAGGCTTCATTTTGCAAACTCTTCGTTTACTACTCAGGTGTTAGCAGCAAGGTATAATCACAAGGTACATAGAAAAAAACGTTACATATGCAAATAAGGTGTGTCAGGTAACCAATCAGGTGCTAGCATAGGTGATAAGAGACAAGGTAACGTACAATACTTCCTTTTCTTTGCTGCTCCGCTCAGAAGTTAAGTATTCATCAAATTTGCTCTTGTCTCATATACTCTTATAACGTTTTTTCTCACATTAATTCACATTATATATATATTGTGAGTATTATCATATATATATAAACATTCTACAGTTTTTTCATCACCTCCAATTCTATATTTTCCTCTTTGTCACCATATCAATACTGCCGTCCGTTCCATTGTCCTCTTATCACCACATGTAACATATATACACTTTCCCAAGCTTTCCCCTGGGTTTATCTTACTTTCGCATCCTCACTCTTACCTCCGTCTCTTATATACTTCTCTTTCAAGAAAATACCCATTAATCTTCCCCTCGGTTTCGCTGGTCTCGGCACTGCCGGACTTCTCGCGATATCACGTGAGCTGGTCCTCAGCTTCGCGCTCTTTCACCTCCCGTTCTGTGACTGAAATTCCTGTCAGTCAGAACTTGGTTACTCCGGAGACGGCCGCGTCAGCATTTAGCTAGTGCTTCCCAGTCATTTCTTAGCCTGTGGCGCCACCTACTGACAAAAACTGGTATTTACCATCCAATATTGCGAATTGGATAGGAGAAATAGGTTTACTCCTTGTGTCATATATATATATATATATATATATATATATATATATATATATATATATATATATATTAAACTATACATATATAATTCCCCTATATATATTCTCCATATCATTTAGTATATATATATTACAATATGGCCGACGAGGATACATCTAAGGATATGGGGTCCACTTGTAATTTTCAAATTATGGATGGCAATGCCATACAATCTATGGTGAACCTGTCGATTCAAAATGCAATGTCCAGCATACCAGAAATTGTGGCTCAATCAGTAGCCTTGGTCATGTCCCATCCTAATTACCAAAAATCCCCCAAAGCTGGATCATCTACCCCGTCGGATCAATTTTGGTCCGCGGAGGATTCCACATCCAAATTAGCCAAAGGATGGGGGAAATCTGGGAAGGCCTCCTATAAACGGCCTATGCCTACTACCGGTCCTTCAAAATCTTATAAAAAGTCTAACGTTACTAAGGATCAGAACCCTTGTCCTGCTACTACAAAGAGCAGATATACTGATGCTAAAAAGTCGCATCCCATACCCTCCACCCGGGAGGAGAAACATGACAGCCGGGTTAAGAGAGTATCCCGTAGAGAGAAACCGGACTCTTACAACACTTCCCCTGACCAATCCTCATCTGAGGAAGGGGAGATTTCTGAGGGGTATTCAGACTCCGAGTATGAGGACATCTCTGAGAATGAGGAATCTCCAGTAACAACTGAGATCCCTAAGACAGTTATTATGGACAGTGCGGGTACTCCGTACTTTGACCCCAGTCTACTTAAACACCCCCGTTCTGGGGAATGGGAACCTCAACCCCAGGTATCCCAATTTTTGAACCTTTGGGTAAGGAAACCCATTGATAAGGCTACCCACAACAGACTACGGGCAGAATGCCCACGACCTAGTATCCCTAACAAGCTATCCATTACTCCAGAGATCGATCCTCCACTGGTTAAATACCTTAATAATACGGGTAAAAATCCCAAAAAAGGAGTAGATCGGTCCTTTAGGACAATCCAAGACAGGTTTTTGGACCAACTTGGTCCATTGGCAAAAATTTTAGACCTCACAGAGGAAGCCAATACCTTGGGTAACCCAGTGAATTTAGAGGTCCTTAAAGGCTGGGCTCAAAGGGCCCTATGCATTTTTGGTGGCATTAACACTACCATCTGCACTGAACGTAAGAGGTCCATCCTTTTAAAATTGGATCCACAATTAATTAACTTAGCTACAACAGAACCGGAATCCCCCACTGATGGCCTCCTCTTCGGTGATGACTTCATCAAAGAGATAAATAAATATGTGTCTCTCTTTTCATCACTGAATAAAGCCCAATCTTCCCTCAAGAAGGTTTTTCAACCTCGGGTTTTACCCAGGGCTGGGAAAAGAAGGGGCAATTTTCCCAGCCGCCAGTCTCAGGAGAGACAATATAATTGTGCCCCCCCAAGACCAGACAGGTTCCAGAATCCTGCCCCTGCCTATCAACTAAGTCCCTTCTTCCCCACAAGAGGAAGACCATGGAGAGCCAGAGGTCACCGCGGATACCCCAGATCCAGACCCAACAACGGTAAGTCCTTATCCGATGTTTTCTTCCCCACTTCCATTGGGAGGAAGGATTGCATATTTTTCCCATATTTGGGCCATGGTAACATCCGACCCTTGGGTCCTAAACTCAATCCTAGGTTATCAGATAGAATTTGTCCAAACTCCAATTCAATGTTCAATTCCACAACCAATTAATTTCTCAGAGGAGAACAAATCCCTTATAGAAATAGAAATCAAGGAGTTAATGTTACGCCGAGCGCTCCGGGTCCCTGCTCCTCCCCGGAGCGCTCACAGCGTCTCTCTCCCTGCAGCGCCCCGGTCAGACCCGCTGACCGGGAGCGCTGCACTGACATTGCCGGCGGGGATGCGATTCGCATAGCGGGACGCGCCCGCTCGCGAATCGCATCCCAAGTCACTTACCCGTCCCGGTCCCCGGCTGTCATGTGCTGGCGCGCCCGGCTCCGCTCTCTAGGGCGCGCGCGCGCCAGCTCTCTGAGACTTAAAGGGCCAGTGCACCAATGATTGGTGCCTGGCCCAATTAGCTTAATTAGCTTCCACCTGCTCCCTGGCTATATCACATCACTTCCCCTGCACTCCCTTGCCGGATCTTGTTGCCTTGTGCCAGTGAAAGCGTTTAGTGTTGTCCAAGCCTGTGTTACCTGATCTCCTGCTATCCATATTGACTACGAACCTTGCCGCCTGCCCCGACCTTCTGCTACGTCTGACCTTGCCTCTGCCTAGTCCTTCTGTCCCACGCCTTCTCAGCAGTCAGCGAGGTTGAGCCGTTGCTAGTGGATACGACCTGGTTGCTACCGCCGCAGCAAGACCATCCCGCTTTGCGGCGGGCTCTGGTGAACACCAGTAGCCACTTAGAACCGGTCCACCGGCACGGTCCACGCCAATCCCTCGCTGACACAGTGGATCCACAACCTGTAAGCCGAATCGTGACAGTAGATCCGGCCATGGATCCCGCTGAGGTGCCGCTGCCAAGTCTCGCTGACCTTACCACGGTGGTCGTTCAGCAATCGCAGCAAATTGCCCAACAAGGACAGCAGCTGTCGCAGTTGACCGCCACGTTAGAGCAACTTCTGCCTCTGCTACAGCAGCAACCATCTCCTCCGCCAGCTCCTGCACCTTCTCCGCAGCGAGTAGCCGCTCCTAGCCTCCGCTTGTCCCTGCCGGACAAATTTTATGGGGACTCCTACAGAACGGTCTAAGGTGTCGTTCGTAGTGAGCCTTCTTTCAGGAAAGGCCTTGTCTTGGGCCACACCGCTCTGGGACCGCAATGATCCTGCCACAGCCACAGTCCAGTCCTTCTTCGCTGAAGTCCGTAGTGTCTTCGAGGAACCAGCCCGAGCTTCTTCTGCCGAGACTGCCCTGCTGAACCTGGTCCAGGGTAATTCTTCAGTAGGCGAGTACGCCATCCAATTTCGTACTCTCGCTTCTGAATTATCTTGGAATAACGAGGCTCTCTGCGCGACCTTTAAAAAAGGCCTATCCAGTAACATCAAGGATGTGCTGGCCGCACGAGAGATTCCTGCCAACCTGCAAGAACTTATCCATTTGGCCACCCGCATTGACATGCGTTTTTCTGAGAGACACCAGGAGCTCCGCCAGGAAAAAGACTTAGATCTCTGGGCACCTCTCCCACAGTATCCTTTGCAATCTACGCCTGGGCCTCCCACCGAGGAGGCCATGCAAGTGGATCGGTCTCGCCTGACCCAGGAAGAGAGGAATCGCCGTAGGGAAGAAAATCTTTGTCTGTACTGTGCCAGTACCGAGCATTTCTTGGTGGATTGCCCTATTTGTCCTCCACGTCTAGGAAACGCACGCACGTACCCAGCTCACGTGGGTGTAGCGTCTCTTGGTTCAAAGTCTGCTGCTCCACGTCTCACGGTGCCCGTGCGGATTTCTCCTTCTGCCAACTCCTCCCTCTCAGCCGTGGCCTGCTTGGACTCTGGTGCCTTTGGGAATTTTATTCTGGATTCTTTGGTGAATAAGTTCTGCATCCCGGTGACCCGTCTCGTCAAGCCGCTCTACATTTCCGCGGTCAACGGAGTTAGATTGGATTGCACCGTGCGTTACCGCACAAAACCCCTCTTAATGTGCATTGGACCCCATCACGAAATGATTGCATTTTTCGTCCTTCCCAACTGCACCTCTGAGGTCCTCCTCGGTCTGCCATGGCTCCAGCTTCATTCTCCCACCCTTGATTGGACCACCGGGGAGATCAAGAACTGGGACTCTGCTTGCCACAAGAAATGCCTCTCCCCCCCTCCCAGTCCCGTCAGGCAAGCCTCAGTGCCTCCTCCTACACCTGGTCCACCCAAGGCTTATCTGGACTGTGCCTTGCCTCCTCATGGCCCCCGTCCTGGTGACACCCTGCCCCGTGCCAAGCTTCACCCTTTGCCCTCCCTCCCCATTCCCACTCCTGCTGTACTGCCTGCCTTTGAGGAAACCCTACATTCACTCCCGGTGTCCTCGTCCCAGGTAAAGCAGTTGCCGGACAAAAAAAGGAGGAGACCTAAGGGGGGGGGGGTACTGTTACGCCGAGCGCTCCGGGTCCCTGCTCCTCCCCCGAGCGCTCACGGCGTCTCTCTCCCTGCAGCGCCCCGGTCAGACCAGCTGACCGGGAGCACTGCACTGACATTGCCGGCGGGGATGCGATTCGCATAGCGGGACGCGCCCGCTCGCGAATCGCATCCCAAGTCACTTACCCGGTCCCCGGCTGTCATGTGCTGGCGCGCGCGGCTCCGCTCTCTAGGGCGCGCGCGCCCCAGCTCTCTGAGACTTAAAGGGCCTGTGCACCAATGATTGGTGCCTGGCCCAATTAGCTTAATTAGCTTCCACCTGCTCCCTGGCTATATCACATCACTTCACCTGCACTCCCTTGCCGGATCTTGTTGCCTTGTGCCAGTGAAAGCGTTTAGTGTTGTCCAAGCCTGTGTTACCTGATCTCCTGCTATCCATATTGACTACGAACCTTGCCGCCTGCCCCGACCTTCTGCTACGTCTGACCTTGCCTCTGCCTAGTCCTTCTGTCCCATGCCTTCTCAGCAGTCAGCGCGGTTGAGCCGTTGCTAGTGGATACGACCTGGTAGCTACCGCCGCAGCAAGACCAACCCGCTTTGCGGCGGGCTCTGGTGAACACCAGTAGCCACTTAGAACCGGTCCACCGGCACGGTCCATGCCAATCCCTCGCTGACACAGTGGATCCACAACCTGTAAGCCGAATCGTGACAGTTAATTTCCAAAAATGCAATCATTCAGGTACCCTTACATTCTCAAGGTTTCCTGAGCAACCTTTTTCTAGTGAAAAAGAAGGACGGGGGATACAGACCTGTCATAAATCTAAAAAATGTAAATAATTATGTGATCTATCAACATTTCAAGATGGAGGGCATCCACCTTCTGAGAGATCTGCTATTACCAGACGACTGGTTAGTGAAAATAGATCTCAAGGATGCATACCTCACAGTTCCAATACATCACGAATCTCAACCATACCTCCAATTTTTATGGAAGGATCAAAGATGGCAGTTCACCTGCCTAACATTCGGCCTATCCTCTGCCCCATAGTGCTTTACAAAGCTACTCAAACCAGTTGTGGCAGTTCTAAGGGCACGTGGAGTCCGTCTGATTATATATCTGGACGACATCCTTCTTATGGCCCAATCTTTATCTCTAATTCGACTCCACATTCAATGGACTCTATCTCTTCTCTCCAATCTGGGCTTTATTATCAACACGGAAAAATCCATCCTTGTCCCCTCCAAGGAGGTAGAGTTTTTGGGGTTCTTAATAAACATCCAATCTGCCCTACTCAGCCTCCCTCCCAGGAGGATGAAGACCATTCGGAGTGAAATCTATTCCATCCTAAACAAACAGTCTCTCTTCGTTCCATAGCCCGGGTAGTGGGTCTTCTTTCTGCTTCGATCCAAGCAATTTTCCCTAACTAAATGAAAAAGCGAAAATTTTCTGTAAAAATTAGAACAATAAAGCTTTATGACATTACACCCACAAGTTCTCAATAGAGTTTAGGTCAGGTGAAGATGTAGGCCATATCATTAATCTTTCATCTTAAGGGAAGGTTCACACACAGCACATATTGTGCATATTTCACACTGTGAGAAAGCCACCGGGCAGCCGCCAATACTCCGCCTATGCGCTATGAGCAGATTTCCGTGCCACATCCCTGTTTGTGTAGTAAGGTTTGAAGGTTTGGAACAAAAATGATCAGAATGTTGGGGTGCGGGCCCATAGATCATGGGGGGTCCCAGGGGCCAGGTTCTAGCAGTCGGACCCCAGACATCAGACATTTTATCCCCTATCCTTTGGATAGTGTATACAATGTCTGGGGGCAAAGTATTCCTTTAAGTTTGAGGTTAAATAAAACATCTTTTTTTTTTTACTAAAGATTAGCAGTTTAGACCATCTGATACCTTAGTTCCCTGATTGAACCTACTGGACATGCGTCTTTTTTCAACTGTACTAACCATGTAACCTATGACACAGTGGATTGGCCCTGTTCATGACACTAAAGGTGTATCTGTCAGATACAAAAGCAGATATCTCTGATATGATCTGTTTTTGGTTAAAGGGGTACTCTGCCCCCAGACATCTTATCCCCTATCCAAAGGACAGGGGATAACATGTCAGATCACCGCGGTCCCGCTACTGGGGAGCCCTGGGATCACCGCTGCGGCACCGCGCTATCATTACTGCACAGAGCGAGTTAGCTCTGCACGTAATGACGGGCAATACAGGGGCCGGAGCATCGTTACGTCACAGCTCCGCCCCTCGTGACGTCACGGCACTCCCCCCTCAATACATGTCTATGAGAGGGGGCGTGGCGGTCGTCACGCCCCCTGCCACAGACTTGCATTAAGTGGACGGGCCGTGATGTCACAAGGGGCGGAGCCATGACGTCACGCTGCCGCAGCGGCGATCCCGGGGCTCCCCAGTAGCGGGACCGTGGCGATCTGACATCTTATCCCCTATCCTTTGGATAGGGGATAAGATGTCTGGGGGCGGAGTACCCCTTTAATGTTTGTAATTAGTTATTGAACACTATATAATACATCCCACCCAATATTATTACTTTGCAAAAAGCAAGGTTTATAAAATATGCAAGGCACATACAGTATATACTTCAGTATAAACTGAGTTTTTCAGCACAATTTTTCGTGCTTAAAACTCCTCCCTCGGCTTATACTCAAGTGAACAAAAAAAGTTTCTGGTTTTAGCTGTGAGGGGATGGTCCCGGCTGTCCATCCTCGCCTGTCAATCCCTTCTCAGTGGTTTTCAACCTGCTGGTCCGGGCCATCTATGCTGCAGTGTCCATCCAGTGGGGAGAGTTAGTCGTTCTAGGCTGCCCATCTTCACTGGGAGGCCCTCTTCTCCGCTCCGGGCCGGCCCCGAACTAGTGACGCTGCATTGACACCATTGTGCAGGGATGTTCGTGCGCAGAGACGTCACGGACGTCTGCTGCGCAAGGACGTCCCTGCGTGTCGTCGACAAGGCAACGTCACTAGTCTGTGGCTGGCCCGGAGCGGAGAAGAGGGCCTCCCAGTGAAGATGGACAGCCTGGAACGACTAACCCTCCCCACCGGTAGGTCCCTGCAGCATAGGTGGTCGAATATGGATGGCCTGAACCAGCTCACCCTTCCTTCCCACCGGGGGGGAGTAGAAAACAAAAGGGGGGTCTGGATGATGATGAAGGCAGCAGTGGTCTTCAACCTGCGGACCTCCAGATGTTTCAAAACTACAACTCCCAGCATGCCCAGACAGCCGATGGCTGTCCAGGCATGCCAGGAGTTGTAGTTTTGCAACATCTGGAGGTCCGCAGGTTGAAGACCACTGAGAAGGGATTGACAGACTGTGATGATGAAGGGGGGGATGATGACAAGGGGGATGATGACAAGGGGGATGATGACAAGGGGGATGATGACAAGGGGGATGATGACAAGGGGGATGATGATGGGGGTGATAATGACGGGGGTGTTAATGATGGGGGTCTGGACGATGACATGGGGAGGATGATGTTTTTTCCACCCTAGGCTTATAGTCGAGTCAATAACTTTTTTTTTTTTTTCCTGGGTTTTTGGAGTGAAATTAGGGGCCTCGGCTTAAATTCGGGACGGCTTATACTCGAGTATAAATAAATAAATAAATAAATAAATAAAATAAAATTAATAAAACAAGCAGATAAATGTGTTCAGATTATTTTTATTTGCATTAGTAATATATAGCAAACAGGAAGCAAAATAAAGCAACTAATGCTAAGCTCTTCAGATACCAAACTGATCAGGATTTAGGGGTCATTATTAGTTCACAATAAGTCCTATGATATATTCATAACATATAACCTAAGGTAAAATCTTAAAATAATAAGGATTCTTGGAGGTATTTATCAAAGAAATATATATAAATATCTCCTGGAATTATAATACACAATATTTTTTTATATTAAAGACTGGGCAATTATATTCCCATACACATATATCATGCACTAGACACAAATGAATAAATAATTGCAGGTGAATAAAATCATATAGGGAGCCCTGTTATAATAATTATTATTTCTTTAGCTATAGCTTTATATATAAACTCTGGACATGAAGACTTAACTTTTAAGTTTTTACTGAGACTTATTTCTCCTTGTGAGCTGAAATGAATAGGACGCCCTTATGGTCAACAAGGGGACTTATACCTGTTGCCTTCTTACTCACACAGATATCAATAATAAATCCTTCTCCAATTAGAGCTTTCCTGACAAAATCCTCATCATATGTGAGAGCATGGAACTTGTCTTTCCCAACTGTGAAATATGTTGTACCTAAACACCCAACTAACATGAGGTGTCCTCCAGGTTTCAGTAACTGTGAGAACTTCCTGATATATCTGATGTAGTCATCTTTATCTTTGCAGATAGGATCTAGGAGCCAAGCGCTGATGATACAATCTGCTGGTGGTAAGATCACCGGATCTATTATATTTTCTTTGTCAAGGTTACATTTTGCGACATGTTGAGCGGCTTCTCTCACTTTTCCTTCTTTGTCCTGTAACTCGATGCTGAAGTACATGGAAAAAATGATTGTCAAACACTCAATAGGGCAGAAAAATAAATAAATAAAAAATAAATAAATAGACATTGACTATTGGTGACCAAAATTATTGTATTAATCGTAACCCCTAGATAACACAGGGCACTTGTACTCTCTTGCCATAGTGGAATTAATGCCTCAGGACATTCCTGTATAACCTGAAGTGTTTAGTGTCTATATTGATAGGTGGTGACTGTGACAGCTACTATCAGTAGTTGGGCACTCAACACAAATGTAACGATTTAAAAGCCAGAGCCAGGCTATATCAACAGAATGTCGGTCAAACTGCACAATGTTATTCAATAGCACAGCATTCCTCAGTGAATACAATCTAACAATTGCAAATAATATGTGCAGAACTGTCAGAACTATCAAACTATAATGTTTATGATTGTGCATGGTGAACAGTGTAAAGTAAAAAAAAAAAAATACCAAACCCAAGAAATGAAGATTTTTTTTGTCATATTTCTGAGAAAAAATTAACAAAAAGTCTTGTAAAATTTTTTTATAGTACCAATAAAAAGTATAAATCATTTGCAAAAAAAAATACATCTCATTCAGCCCAATATATGTAAAATTAAAAAGTCAGAATACGGAAAAGTTAAGCATGGTAATTCTGTGAAAATTGTTTGAATCTTTTTAAAGTAGTACCTGTTACGCCGAGCGCTCCGGGTCCCCGCTCCTCCCCGGAGCGCTCGCTTCTCTCTCGCTACCGCAGCGCTCCGGGCAGCTCCACTGACCCGGTGCGCTGCGATACCGTCTCCAGCCGGGATGCGATTCGCGATGCGGGTAGCGCCCGCTCGCGATGCGCATCCCGGCTCCCGTACCTGACTCGCTCTCCGTCTGTCCTGTCCCGGCGCGCGCGGCCCCGCTCCCTAGGGCGCGCGCGCGCCGGGTCTCTGCGATTTAAAGGGCCACTGCGCCGCTGATTGGCGCAGTGGTTCCAATTAGTGTGTTCACCTGTGCACTCCCTATTTATACCTCACTTCCCCTTCACTCCCTCGCCGGATCTTGTTGCCATTGTGCCAGTGAAAGCGTTTCCTTGTGTGTTCCTAGCCTGTGTTCCAGACCTCCTGCCGTTGCTCCCGACTACGATCCTTGCTGCCTGCCCCGACCTTCTGCTACGTCCGACCTTGCTTCTGTCTACTCCCTTGTACCGCGCCTATCTTCAGCAGTCAGAGAGGTTGAGCCGTTGCTAGTGGATACGACCTGGTCACTACCGCCGCAGCAAGACCATCCCGCTTTGCGGCGGGCTCTGGTGAAAACCAGTAGTGACTTAGAACCGATCCACTAGCACGGTCCACGCCAATCCCTCTCTGGCACAGAGGATCCACTACCTGCCAGCCGGCATCGTGACAGTAGATCCGGCCATGGATCCCGCTGAAGTTCCTCTGCCAGTTGTTGCCGACCTCACCACGGTGGTCGCCCAGCAGTCACAACAGATAGCGCAACAAGGCCAACAGCTGTCTCAACTGACCGTGATGCTACAGCAGCTACTACCACAGCTTCAGCAATCATCTCCTCCGCCAGCTCCTGCACCTCCTCCGCAGCGAGTGGCCGGTTCTGGTCTACGACTATCCTTGCCGGATAAATTTGATGGGGACTCTAAATTCTGCCGTGGCTTTCTTTCCCAATGTTCCCTGCACTTGGAGATGATGTCGGACCAGTTCCCTACTGAAAGGTCTAAGGTGGCTTTCGTAGTCAGCCTTCTGTCTGGAAAAGCTCTGTCATGGGCCACACCGCTCTGGGACCGCAATGACCCCGTCACTGCCTCTATACACTCCTTCTTCTCAGAAATTCGAAGTGTCTTTGAGGAACCTGCCCGAGCCTCTTCTGCTGAGACTGCCCTGTTGAACCTGGTCCAGGGTAATTCTTCCGTTGGCGAGTACGCCGTACAATTCCGTACTCTTGCTTCAGAATTATCCTGGAATAATGAGGCCCTCTGCGCGACCTTTAAAAAAGGCCTATCCAGCAACATTAAAGATGTTCTGGCCGCACGAGAAATCCCTGCTAACCTACATGAACTCATCCATCTTGCCACTCGCATTGACATGCGTTTTTCCGAAAGGCGTCAGGAGCTCCGCCAGGATATGTTTTTTCTCCCCGGCTCCTCTCTCCTCTGGTCCCCTGCAATCCGTTTCTGTGCCTCCCGCCGTGGAGGCTATGCAGGTCGACCGGTCTCGCCTGACACCTCAAGAGAGGACACGACGCCGCATGGAGAATCTCTGTCTGTACTGTGCCAGTACCGAACACTTCCTGAAGGATTGTCCTATCCGTCCTCCCCGCCTGGAAAGACGTACGCTGACTCCGCACAAAGGTGAGACAGTCCTTGATGTCTACTCTGCTTCTCCACGTCTTACTGTGCCTGTGCGGATATCTGCCTCTGCCTTCTCCTTCTCTACTATGGCCTTCTTGGATTCCGGATCTGCAGGAAATTTTATTTTGGCCTCTCTCGTCAACAGGTTCAACATCCCAGTGACCAGTCTCGCCAGACCCCTCTACATCACTTGTGTAAACAATGAAAGATTGGATTGTACCATACGTTTCCGCACGGAGCCCCTTCTAATGTGCATCGGACCTCATCATGAGAAGATTGAATTTTTGGTCCTCCCCAATTGCACTTCCGAAATCCTCCTTGGACTACCCTGGCTTCAACTCCATTCCCCAACCCTGGATTGGTCCACTGGGGAGATCAAGAGTTGGGGGCCCTCTTGTTTCAAGGACTGCCTAAAACCGGTTCCCAGTACCCCTTGCCGTGACTCTGTGGTTCCCCCTGTAACCGGTCTCCCTAAGGCCTATATGGACTTTGCGGATGTTTTTTGCAAAAAACAAGCTGAGACTCTACCTCCTCACAGGCCTTATGATTGTCCTATTGACCTCCTCCCGGGCACTACTCCACCCCGGGGCAGAATCTATCCTCTGTCCGCCCCAGAGACTCTTGCTATGTCGGAGTACATCCAGGAAAATTTAAAAAAAGGCTTTATCCGTAAATCCTCCTCTCCTGCCGGAGCCGGATTTTTCTTTGTGTCCAAAAAAGATGGCTCTCTACGCCCTTGCATTGACTACCGCGGTCTTAATAAAATCACGATAAAGAACCGCTACCCTCTACCCCTCATCTCTGAACTCTTTGATCGCCTCCAAGGTGCCCACATCTTTACCAAACTGGACTTAAGAGGTGCTTATAATCTCATCCGCATCAGAGAGGGGGATGAATGGAAAACGGCATTTAACACTAGAGATGGACACTTTGAGTATCTGGTCATGCCCTTTGGCCTGTGCAACGCCCCTGCCGTCTTCCAAGACTTTGTTAATGAAATTTTTCGTGATCTCTTATACTCCTGTGTTGTTGTATATCTGGACGATATCCTGATTTTTTCTGCCAATCTAGAAGAACACCGCCAGCATGTCCGTATGGTTCTTCAGAGACTTCGTGACAATCAACTTTATGCCAAGATAGAGAAATGTCTGTTTGAATGCCAATCTCTTCCTTTCCTAGGATACTTGGTCTCTGGCCAGGGACTACAAATGGATCCAGACAAACTCTCTGCCGTCTTAGATTGGCCACGCCCCTCCGGACTCCGTGCTATCCAACGTTTTTTGGGGTTCGCCAATTATTACAGGCAATTTATTCCACATTTTTCTACCGTTGTGGCCCCTATCGTGGCTTTAACCAAAAAAAATGCCAATACCAAGTCTTGGCCTCCTCAAGCGGAAGACGCCTTTAAACGGCTCAAGTCTGCCTTTTCTTCGGCTCCCGTGCTCTCCAGACCTGACCCATCTAAACCCTTCCTATTGGAGGTTGATGCCTCCTCTGTAGGAGCTGGAGCGGTCCTTCTACAAAAAAATTCTTCCGGGCATGCTGTTACTTGTGGGTTTTTTTCTAGGACCTTCTCTCCGGCGGAGAGGAACTACTCCATCGGGGATCGAGAGCTTCTAGCCATTAAATTAGCACTTGAGGAATGGAGGCATCTGCTGGAGGGATCAAGATTTCCTGTTATTATTTACACCGATCACAAGAACCTCTCCTATCTCCAGTCTGCCCAACGGCTGAATCCTCGCCAGGCCAGGTGGTCTCTGTTCTTTGCCCGATTTAATTTTGAAATTCACTTTCGGCCTGCCGATAAGAACATTAGGGCCGATGCTCTCTCTCGTTCCTCGGATGCCTCGGAAGTTGAACTCTCTCCGCAACACATCATTCCTCCTTACTGCCTGATCTCCACTTCTCCAGCCTCCATCAGGCAAACTCCTCCAGGAAAGACCTTCGTCTCTCCACGCCAACGCCTCGGAATCCTCAAATGGGGTCACTCCTCCCATCTCGCAGGTCATACAGGCATCAAGAAATCTGTGCAACTCATCTCTCGCTTCTATTGGTGGCCGACTCTGGAGACGGATGTCGTGGACTTTGTGCGAGCCTGCACTGTCTGTGCTCGGGATAAGACTCCTCGCCAGAAGCCCGCTGGTTTTCTTCATCCTCTGCCTGTCCCCGAACAGCCTTGGTCTCTGATTGGTATGGATTTTATTACAGACCTACCCCCATCCCGTGGCAACACTGTTGTTTGGGTGGTCGTTGATCGATTCTCCAAGATGGCACATTTCATCCCTCTTCCTGGTCTTCCTTCAGCGCCTCAGTTGGCTAAACAATTTTTTGTACACATTTTTCGTCTTCACGGGTTGCCCACACAAATAGTCTCGGATAGAGGCGTCCAATTCGTGTCAAAATTCTGGAGGGCTCTCTGTAAACAACTCAAGATTAAATTAAACTTTTCTTCTGCATATCATCCTCAATCCAATGGACAAGTAGAAAGAATTAACCAGGTCTTGGGTGATTATTTACGACATTTTGTTTCCTCCCGCCAGGATGATTGGGCAGATCTTCTACCATGGGCCGAATTCTCGTATAACTTTAGAGTCTCTGAATCTTCCTCCAAATCCCCATTTTTCGTGGTGTACGGCCGTCACCCTCTTCCCCCCCTCCCTACTCCCTTGCCCTCTGGTTTGCCCGCGGTAGATGAAGTGACTCGTGATCTTTCCACCATATGGAAAGAGACCCAAGTTTCTCTTTTACAGGCTTCATCTCGCATGAAAAAGTTTGCCGATAAGAAAAGAAGAGCTCCCCCCATTTTTGCTCCCGGAGACAAGGTATGGCTCTCCGCTAAATATGTCCGCTTTCGTGTCCCCAGTTACAAACTGGGTCCACGCTATCTTGGTCCCTTCAAAGTCTTGTGCCAAATTAATCCTGTCTCTTACAAACTTCTTCTTCCTCCTTCTCTCCGTATTCCTAATGCCTTTCATGTCTCTCTTCTTAAACCACTCATCATCAACCGTTTCTCTCCCAAATTAGTTTCTCCCACTCCTGTCTCCGGTTCTTCTGACGTCTTCTCAGTGAAAGAGATACTGGCCTCCAAGACGGTCAGAGGAAAAAAGTTCTTTTTGGTGGATTGGGAGGGCTGTGGACCTGAAGAGAGATCCTGGGAACCTGAGGACAACATCCTAGACAAAAGTCTGCTCCTCAGGTTCTCAGGCTCTAAGAAGAGGGGGAGACCCAAGGGGGGGGGGTACTGTTACGCCGAGCGCTCCGGGTCCCCGCTCCTCCCCGGAGCGCTCGCTTCTCTCTCGCTACCGCAGCGCTCCGGGCAGCTCCACTGACCCGGTGCGCTGCGATACCGTCTCCAGCCGGGATGCGATTCGCGATGCGAGTAGCGCCCGCTCGCGATGCGCATCCCGGCTCCCGTACCTGACTCGCTCTCCGTCTGTCCTGTCCCGGCGCGCGCGGCCCCGCTCCCTAGGGCGCGCGCGCGCCGGGTCTCTGCGATTTAAAGGGCCACTGCGCCGCTGATTGGCGCAGTGGTTCCAATTAGTGTGTTCACCTGTGCACTCCCTATTTATACCTCACTTCCCCTTCACTCCCTCGCCGGATCTTGTTGCCATTGTGCCAGTGAAAGCGTTTCCTTGTGTGTTCCTAGCCTGTGTTCCAGACCTCCTGCCGTTGCCCCCGACTACGATCCTTGCTGCCTGCCCCGACCTTCTGCTACGTCCGACCTTGCTTCTGTCTACTCCCTTGTACCGCGCCTATCTTCAGCAGTCAGAGAGGTTGAGCCGTTGCTAGTGGATACGACCTGGTCACTACCGCCGCAGCAAGACCATCCCGCTTTGCGGCGGGCTCTGGTGAAAACCAGTAGTGACTTAGAACCGATCCACTAGCACGGTCCACGCCAATCCCTCTCTGGCACAGAGGATCCACTACCTGCCAGCCGGCATCGTGACAGTACCCTCTCACCCCACAAGTGAATTTTTTTTTGTTTCACTGTACATCTTATAGTAAAATGAAAGATGTCTATAACACTCACGTTTCTGAAGACAGGAACTCCGGTGTATGTGGATCCGCTGGAACTGTGTGGCAGATGACTCGGACCGTACCAGGGAGCGGAGTCTAAGGTGCCACTGGCCTTCACCAGAGCCTGCCGCAAAGCAGGATGGACTTGCAGCTGCAGGCGACACCCAGGTCGCTACCCCTGGCACGGCTCGACCACACAGGCAGCTGAGGAGATGCAAGGCACCGGAGGGATGAGACAACTCATAGTCAGGATAGCAGTAGGTCAGGGCAGGCGGTACAGTAGCGTAGTCGGGACATAGCAGGAGTTTAGTAGGCAGGCAGCAGAGGAGCAAGGTCAAGTCACCAGAGCAGGAGATCTGGCACACGGCAAGGCAATACAATGGAACACTTTCTCTAGGGCACAAGGCAACAAAGATCCGGCAGAGAACTGAGGAGGGTGGAGAAATTTATAAATAAGCCACAAGTGGTTACACTAATGAGCGTACTGGCCCTTTAAATCTTAAAGCTCTGGGGCGCGCACGCTCTAAGGCACGGGGACACACACGCCGGAACAGAGAGGCAGAGGCAGGAGAAACACCCGGAGAGTGACGGACTGGGGCTTGCATGCGGGTGCTTCCCACGATGTGAATCCCAGCCACGTCGGCAGCAGAAGGTAAGGGGGCCATGAGCTCACGGCCAGCCCCCCTTTGGTCTCCCCCTCCTTTTGCAAGAGAGAAAACTCCTGAGAAGGTCACGGTCCAGGATATTCTCCTCAGGTTCCCAAGATCTCTCCTCAGGACCGTAATCTTCCCAGTTGACCAAAAACATTTTTTTACCTCTCACAGTTTTTGCAGCAAGAATCTGTTTAACTTTGTAGACATCAGATGAGCTGGAGACAGGTGTTGGGACAAGATTCTTCTGAGAAAACCGGTTTACAACAAGAGACTTGAGAAGAGAGGCATGGAAGGAATTGAAAATATGTAACGTAGCAGGTAAACAGAGTTTGTAGGAGACAGGATTGATCTTTTGTGGAATCTGGAAGGAACCAAGGTAGCGGGGACCAGGCTTGTAACAGGGGATCTTGAAGTGGATGTATTTGGATGCAAGCCACACCATGTCACCAGGAGAGAAGGACGGACAAGGTCTTCTACCTTTATCCACTTGCACCTTCATGTGTGAAGAAGCATGGGACAACGACTGTCGGGTCTGTTGCCAGATGGTGGAGAAGTCACAGACCAGCTCATCAACAGCAGGCACACCAGAGGAGACTGGGAGAGGAAGAGGAGGACGGAGATGGAGTCCGTAGACAACAAAATAGGGAGACGACCTCGTGGACTCGGAATCCTTAAGATTATATGAGAATTCAGCCCAGGGGAAAAGGTTGACCCAATCATCTTGGCGAGCTGAAAAAAAAATGCCGAAGATAAGTCTCAGGGATTTGATTGACCCTCTCCATCTGACCGTTGGACTGAGTGTGGTAGGCCGAGGAGAAGTCCAGATTGATGTCCAGACGGTTACAAAGGGCTCGCCAGAACTTAGAGACAAACTGCACACCTCGATCCGAAACGATATGCTGTGGAAGACCATGTAAACGAAAGACATGCAACAAGAAGTACTTCACCAGCTGCGGAGCAGAAGGAAGACCTGGTAGAGGAATAAAATTAGCCATCTTGGAAAACTGATCTACCACGACCCAGATGACAGTGTTATTATGAGAAGGTGGCAAATCGGTGATGAAATCCATGGCGATATGGGACCAGGGAGTCTCTGGAATGGGTAAAGGCTGTAAGAGTCCTACAGGTCTTTGCCGAGGAGTTTTGTCACGGGCACAAGTTACACAGGACCGAACAAAATCAGAAACATCACGTTCAAGATGGGGCCATCAGTAGTGCCAGGAAATAAGAAGTAGGGTCTTGCGTATTCCAGGATGTCCTGCTGTCAAGGAAGAATGACCCCATTTCAGGACCTTGCATCTCAATCTGGTGGGCACAAAGGATTTTCCCAGATGAACTTGCTGAATCTCGGCAGGAGCGGCAGGAATCAAACGTTTAGGAGGATTAATATGCCTAGGCGTGGAGTCCAAACCAATGACGTCAGAGGGCCTGGAGAAAGCATCAGCCCTGATGTTCTTGTCTGCTGGACGGAAGTGAATGAAGAAGTTGAATCAGGAAAAGAACAATGACCATCTTGCTTGGTGGGGGTTCAAATGCTGAGCAGACTGAAGGTATAGAAGATTCTTATGATCGGAGTAGATGCTGACCGGATGAGAAGAACCTTCCAGTAAATGTCGCCATTCCTCCAAAGCTAGCTTAATAGTGAGAAGTTCACGATCTCCAATGGAGTAATTCCTCTCAGCAGGAGAGAAAGTTTTGGAGAAAAACCCACAAATTACACTCTTGCCCTTGGCGTTTTTCTGAGTGAGAGCGGCACCTGCTCCAATAGATGAGGCATCAACCTCCAAGGCAAAGGGCCTCTCTGGATCAGGTCTTGTAAGCACGGGAGCAGAGGCAAACGCAGACTTTAAATGGGAGAAGGCCTCTTCAGCCTCTCAAGGCCAAGATTTAGGATTAGATACCTTCTTAGTGAGAGCCACAATAGGAGCAACCAAGGATGAAAAATGTGGGATAAACTGACAATAATAGTTAGCGAATCCCAGAAAGTGTTGAATAGCACGTAGGCCCGAGGGACGAGGACAATCCAATACTGCAGACAACTTATCTGGATCCATCTGTAGGCCCTGATGAGAGACAATGTAGCCAAGAAACGGAAGACTAGATTTTTCGAACAGGCATTTCTCCAGTTTGGCGTAGAGATGATTCTTCCTTAGTCGCTGAAGAACCAGACGAACATGAGCTCCTGTAAGTTGGAAGAGAAGATCAGGATGTCATCTAGGTATACGACAACACAGGTGTAGAGAAGATCATGGAAGATATCATTGACAAACTCCTGGAAAACGGATGGAGCATTGCTGAGACCAAAAGGCATTACAAGATACTCAAAATGTCCGTCATGAGTATTGAAGGCCGTTTTCCATTCATCTCCCTTGCGGACACGAATGAGGTTATACGCACCGCGTAAGTCAAGCATGGAGAAGACCTTGGCACCACGTAGATGGTCAAAAAGTTCTGAGATAAGAGGTAGAGGGTAACGGTTCTTGACCGTGATTTTATTAAGTCCCCTGTAGTCAATGCATGGACGGAGTGAGCCATCCTTCTTCCCTACAAAGAAGAAACCTGCTCCAGCAGGAGAAGAGGACTTATGGATAAATCCCTTTTGGAGATTCTCCTGGATATACTCAGTCATGGCTTTGGTCTCAGGAACTTAAAGAGGGTATATCCTCCAACGAGGAGGAGTGGTACCAGGCAGAAGATCAATAGGGCAGTCGTAAGGACGATGTGGAAGCAGAGATTCAGCCTGGTTCTTGCAGAATACGTCAGAGAAATCTTGGTAACGTGGCGGCAGGCCAGGTAAAGGTGAAAGACGAGAAACAACTTTACGCAGAACATGTTGGAGGCAAAAATTTTGACAGGATTGTCCCCAGCAAATTATTTCTCCAGTTCTCCAATCCAGTTGCGGGGAAGGGCGTTGCAGCCAAGGAAGACCAAGAAGAATCTCAGAGGTACAGTGTGGCAGAACATAGAATTCAATATTTTCTTTATGCGAAACTCCCACTTGCATGATGAGAGATTCAGTATGGAAGTGAACTTTTCAATCCAAATTTTGTCCATTAACAGAGGAGATGAACAAGGGCTTGGCAAGCCGAGTAACAGGAAGATGATACTTGTGGACTAAAGCCGCATCAATAAAGTCACCTGCTGATCCAGAGTCCAAAAATGCTGTAGTGCTAAAGGAAGCTGAAGCGAAGACTTGTACAGGAATAGTTAAGCATGGAGAGGTAGTATTCACACCCAGGGACGCCTCTCCCACATACCCTAATTGTGGGCAAACTATACAGTCCTTGAGAAAGTGCTCCGGGCTAGCACAGTTCAAACACAAATTTTCATTGCGTCGTCGTGACTTCTCCTGTTGCATAAGACGAGAACGATCTCCTTGTATAACCTCTTTGGCAAGAGGCGCAAGAGACAGAAGAGGTGGATGTTGGAACACAGGTGTCAGGCGGGAAGATTCCCTCTCAAAGCACAATTCCTCCTGTCTTTCGTCAAAACGCACATCAATGCGTGTGGCCAAGTGGATAAGTTCAGTCAAAGAAGATGGAGGGTCTCGTGTGGCAAGGGCATCTTTAATCCTGCTTGACAGTCCTTTTTTAAATGTGGCACACAAGGCCTCTTCATTCCAGGCAAGTTCAGTGGTTAGAATAGGCACGTGTGGGTTCCTCAAAGACACAGCAAAATTCTGCCAAGAATGCTGACAAATTGGAGGATACTGGATCACCAAGGTCCCAAAGGGGTGTAGCCCAAGCCAGGACTTTTCCGGAAAGTAAACTAATGACAAAGGCTACCTTACTACGTTCAGTCGGAAACAGTTCAGACATAAGCTCCAAATGCATGGAGCCCTGTGTAACAAAGCCTCTGCATGACTTGGAATCCCCATCATACTTGGAAGGCAAAGGCAGGTGCAGCTGGGAGCCAGGAGACACTGCAGGAGCTGGAGGTGGGAGTGGGCCAGATTGTGGTACCTGCTGCTGTTGCAAGGCCAAAAGCTGTTGCATCATGGCTGAAAGTTGAGAAAATTGCTGCGCCTGTCGGGTCAACTGCTGTGACTGATGTATCAAAACAAGGAAAGATCCGCAACTTCAGGCAGGGGTTACTCAATGGGATCCATGGCCGGATCTTACTGTAACACTCATGTTTCTGAAAACAGGAACTCCGGTGTATGTGGATCCACTGGACCTGAGTGGCAGATGACTTGGACCATACCAGGGAGCGGAGTCTAAGGTGCCGCTGGTCTTCCCCAGAGCCTGCCGCAAAGCACGAGGGGCTTTCAGCTGCAGGCGACACCCAGGTCGCTACCCCTGGCACGGCTCGACCACACAGGCGGCTGAGGAGATGCGAGGCACAGGAGGGATGAGACAACTCATAGTCAGGACAGCAGTAGGTCAGGGCAGGTGGCACAGTAGCGTAGCCGGGATGTAGCAGAACTTCAGTAGGCAGGTGGCAGAGGAGCAAGGTCAAGTCACAAGAGCAGGAGATCTGGCACACGGCAAGGCAATACAATGGAATGCTTTCTCTAGGGCACATGTCAACAAAGATCTGGCAGAGAACTGAGGAGGGATTTATAAATAAGCCACAGGTGGTTACACTAATGAGCGTACTGGCCCGTTAAATCTTAAAGCTCTGGCGCGCGCACGCCCTAAGGGACGGGGACACGCCAGCCGGAGCAGAGAGGCGGAGGCAGAGGCAGGAGAAACACCCGGAGAGTGACGGACTGGGGCTCGCATGCGGGTGTGTCCCGCGATGCGAGTTCCAGCCCCATCGGCAGCAGAAGGTAAGGGGACCATGCGCTCACGGCCAGCGTGTGAGGCCGGAGCGCATAGCGTAACTCTTTTAACCCCTTAAGGACGGAGGGTTTTTCAGTTTTTGCATTTTCCTTTTTTCCTCATCACCTTCTAAAAATCATAACACTTTCAATTTTGCACCTAAAAATCCATTTGATGGCTTATTTTTTGAGCCACCAATTCTACTTTGTAATGACATCAGTCATTTTACCCAAAAATCTACAGCAAAACAGAAAAAAATCATTGTGCGACAAAATGGAAGATAAAACGCCATTTTGTACATTTGGGGGCTTCCGTTTCTTTTTTTTTGCAGTGTTATAGCCCCCATAGGGGACTATAACACTGCACACACTGATCTTTAGCACAGATCACTGCAAAGCCATAGCTTTGCATTGATCAGTGTTATCGGCGGTTGATTGCTCAAGCCTGGATTTCAGGCTTGGAGCAATCAATCGACTATCGGACGTGCAGGAGGCAGGTAAGCCACCCTCCTGCTGAGTCCTAGCTGATCGGGACATCGCGATTTTATCGTGATGGTCCCGATCAGCCTGACTGAGCAGTTGGGATGCTTTTTCTTTCACTTTTAGATGTGGCGATCAACTTTGATCACCGCTTCTTAAGAGTTAATGCCGGACATCAGCCCGATCGGCGATGTCTGGCATTAGCGTGGGTCCCGGTTGCTTATAGCAACCGGGACCCACCAGGTATGATGCACGCTCACCTCGTGAGCATGCATTATATCTGGGGACGCGCATATGGACGTTTATAAACGTCCATTTGCGCTAGGGGGTTAAAATATCTTCAAGGACTGGGGAGACTTCCTAACTTCATATCCTCACCATCCCTGCAGGCAGGAACATCTCCCTGGCATGATGAGGAAGAAGATTTTACCATACGGATAACGTGTTAAAGATATGAGAAAGGTTCTGATCTGTCGGGCATTGGAATGAGTCAAAGGAATCACACCATAGGAAGCTTCACCCTGCGGCTTGCAACAATCTCTGTCTTGCTTTAGAGGACGGCCCTATAAACTTATTTATAAATATAAAACTCAACATGTGTATGTTTGTACGTATTTAACGTCTAAATTACGTCTAAATTAAACTTTATAAATATGTTACTTATATGTAAGCTAAATAATTATAGAATAATTAAATTAACACTAACCCACCCTCTTTTGCGAGTGTGGAAGCTTTTTCTCTGAAGTTACATGCAAGTCTATGGGTCTTCTGGTACATCTCCTCATTGTGTTGCTCTCGGGCTGCAGAGATTGCCCAGGACTCTTAACCCCTTAAGGACAGACCCATTTTTTACCTCAATGACCAGTCTCTTTATTTAAAATTTGACATGTATCTGTTTAAATGGTGATAACTTTAGAATGCTTTTTCTGAGCGATTCTCTGAGCAGAGCGATTCTTGGATAGTTTTTTCGTGACATATTGTACTTTATATAAGTGGTGCATTTTTGTTGAGACATGCAGCATTTTTTGTGAAAAACCTCAAAACATTGTGAAAAACTGGAACATTTCTGGCATTTTTTAATTTTTTTTATGGTATACACTGTGTGGTAAAAGTGATGTTATATTTATTCTGTGGGTCAGTACGATTACGGCGATACCCATTTTTTTATATAGCTTTCTATGTTCTTTTTCCTTTTCTGAACAAAATTCTTTTTCTGCCATTCATTTTCCAACAGCCGTAACTTTTTTTATTTTTTATCCGATGCCATTGAGTAAGGGCTTATTTTTTGCAGCATGAGCTCTACTTTTTATTGGTATATTTTTTTGCTACGCGCTACCTTTTGATCTTTTTTCATTCCGCTATTTGTACCAAAATTGGCAAATTTTGCGCTTTTTTATGTTTTTTTTTTTACGGTGTTCCCCGTGCGGGATAATTTACATTATAGTTTTATAGTAGACGTCATTACAGATGTGACAATACCTATTATGTATATGATTTGTAGTTCTGCGGAATCTGTAGGCGCTATATAAATAAATAAATAAATAAAAATAAATTTGTGTTTGGGATGTGATTTTTTGTCATAATACAGGGCTTTTATTGGGAAAGGGGCATTTATTATTATTATTTTTTTTATACTTCATACTTTTATTGAAGAACTTTTTATTTTATTTTTTACACCTTTTACAGGTTATACTATGCTGCAATACATTTGTACTGCAGCACAGTATGACCTGATGAGCTGCACACACTACAGCCTGTGAGATCCAGCCTCTGGCTGGATCTCACAGGCTTCCGTAGCAGGCATACAGGAGTTCATGATCTGACCTCCTGCTGCCATAGCAACCAACGGTGACCCACGATCTTATCGCGGCACCACCGTTGGAGAACAGGGGGAGAGCGTTCCCCCTGTCAACACCATAGATGCCGTGATCAGGATTGATCACGGCATCTATGGGGTTAATGCTGCCGGGACTGACGCGATCGTGGCTCCGGCAGCTGTGGCGGGACTCCGGCTGTGATTGACAGCCAGGTCCCATCGCCAATCTTCTGCACTGCCCACAGCAGTGCCGGAGATCGCTAGGACGTTTCCAAGTCCAAATGCGTGAACATGTTGGATGATTGGACGTGTGCATAAATCCTATAGCGGGAATGGGTTAAACATACTGCTAACTGCCCAGCAGATAGGTGCAGAGAATATTTAGTGATATGAGATATGAGGACAGGATATGAGATTGGGACATGAAGACAAGATATAAGGGCATGATATGAAGTCAGAATATGAGGATATGAGGTCAAATTCAGTTCTTCTAGAAGGATCTAGCATTATAAAAGTAATGTACATAAAAAAATGTCATGCCTAAACATGTCCTAGATCGGCTTCCTATTTTTTCTACAGTAATGACAATGACAATGGGTTTCCCCTATAACTTGGACAAATATTTTACCTTTTTCCTTCTAAGTCTACATGAATCTTTGTGGCATGTCCCCATTCAAATGCTCCAGTACGTGTGTTCAGCCATCTTTTTAGCTCCAGGATACATCTGTCTCGGACCTTCAGTATTATGATGTGATTGAAAAACTCACTGGGTGCATAGAGATGGTGAATCAGGGAACCAACGCTGAGGTCAATCAGGACATCTCCTCTTATATGACCTGTAGAGAGGAATTCAGTATTTTAAAACAGGAAATATGATAAACTATTATATATGTTGTAGAAATAAACAATAGCTAAAAGCACAAATAACCCTGAAATGTTTTGTGTGTTAAATTTGGTGGCATTAATCTAATACCTTTTATTATCACATTAAAAGGATTATTTGAGCAGAGCCAACTTGTTAAGAATACTACTTTCAGGTAAATAGTACTTTATAAAAGCCTACAGTCCCCGGTTATTAGTGGTGTACCCCAAGGTTCAGTACTGGGACCGCTGTTGTTTAATTTATTTATTAATGATATAGAGGATGGTATTAACAGCTCTGTTTCTATCTTTGCAGATGACACTAAGCTTTGTAGCACGGTACAGTCTATAGAGGATGTGCATAAGTTACAGGATGACTTGGATAGACTAAGTGTCTGGGCATCCACTTGGCAAATGAGGTTCAATGTGGATAAATGTCAAGTTATGCATCTGGGTACTAATAACCTGCATGCGTCGTATGTCTTAGGGGGGATTAAACTGTCAGAGTCACTGGTAGAGAAGGATCTTGGTGTACTTGTAGATCACAGACTACAGAATAGCACAATGTCAGGCTGCTGCTTCCAAAGCCGGCAGGATATTGTCATGTATCAAAAGAGGCATGGACTCAAGGGATAGGGACATAATACTCCCCCTTTATAAAGCATTGGTACGGCCTCACCTGGAATATGCTGTTCAGTTTTGGGCACCTGTCAATAAAAGGGACACTGCGGAGTTGGAAAGGCTGCAGAGACGCGCGACTAAACTAATATGGGGCATGGATCATCTGAGCTATGAGGAGCGATTAAAGGAGTTACAATTGTTTAGTCTTGAGAAGAGACGTTTAAGGGGGGATATGATAAACGTATATAAGTATATTAATGGCCCATACAAAAAATATGGAGAAAAACTGTTCCAGGTTAAACCCCCCCAAAGGACAAGGGTCACTCCCTCCGTCTGGAGAAGAAAAAGTTTAGTCTCAAGGGGCGACACGCCTTCTTTACCGTGAGGACTGTGAATTTATGGAACGGTCTACCTCAGGAACTGGTCACAGCAGGAACAATTAACAGCTTTAAAACAGGATTAGATACATTCCTGGAACAAAATAACATTAATGCTTATGAAGAAATATAAAATCCCATCCCTTCCCCAATATCGCGCCACACCCCTACCCCTTAATTCCCTGGTTGAACTTGATGGACATATGTCTTTTTTCGACCGTACTATGTAACTATGTATATTGCAGAATAGGCTTGTCCTGACATGTATTGGGTGGTGTGTGTGGGGCTCTCACCTTAATTATAGGTCAATTCTAACACTATACAAAGCATTCATGTCATAAATCATTGTAAATACAAAGAATTGGAAAAGGTAAATAACATTGACTATCTAGAGCCCGAAGCAGACTGAACACATTGGAAAAAAACAAATGCACAAACTTGGGGAAATGTATTAAACTCTGTGGCAAATTGAGAGTGTATACCAAAGTAAATAGATGCTTTGATGCCCAAGCTTAGACCACCACAGACACTTCATAGTGGGGCAGGGACTCCACTTATTTTAACAAAAATCCTTTCTCCTGTATACTGGAAATATTAATAGCTGCAATTAATTACCATATAGCTGTCCTTTATGGTCACCGGACAGCTCAGCCAAAGCTCCATTTGGACTACTGGTTATGTAATTATTAACCATATCAATGGAGCTGTGGCTGAGCCCTTACTTGGTTGGAGAGGGCAGCTATATTTTATGCTATCATAACCATTAGTGCTTCTATAATTTATCTCTCCCCAAACTGTTTAACTGAGCAGTAAGGCATTTAAAGCATGCCTCAATGCTCAGTAGATAGTTTTAATGTTACACTAGCATAGCACCAAGGAAACAATTAAGAGAGCAGGGGCTCCTGTAGTTTTGACAGAAGTCCTGCTTCCTCTACAGTAAGCAGTGATACACTAAGTACTGTTGCTTCCTGTCTGTCTTATGGAGCTAGGTAGCGATGCTTTGCATCTCCACTTAAAGGAACCCGTCATTAAGTTTTACCATATATAACGAGTGGCAACACATAATAGAGGTTAATATCATGTGTCCTACCATGTTTGGATGTCTGCTGGCACATCTGCAAATGTGGCAAAAACAACTTTAATAACTGTCACATGCAGTATGTAAATGAGGCTTAAGTAGTCACCAGGCATGCTCAAGTAGTCACCAGGCATGCGGCCTGCTGAAGAAGTCACGGCTCCCCACACTGTACTCACGCTCATTCAGGCTCTAATCACTCCTATTTAGACATGATTGACAGCCTACCTCTAAGAAATGACATCAGACCCTGACTGAGCTGCTCAATTATACCTAGATAGGTATTATTTGAGCCTGAATAGGCGTGATTACTGCTCTGGTAGCCATGACTACTTTAGCAGCCGCACGCCCAACTGAGCCTCATTTACATACAGCATGTGACCTTTTATAAAAGTTGTTCACTTCACATTTATAGATGTACCAGCGGACATCCAGACATGGCAGAACACATGATATTAACCTCTATTATGTGTTGCCACTGATTATATAGGGTAAAACTGGTGATTGGTTCCCTTTTACTCCTTATACTCCTTGTGCTACCTGGCCCATTGAGTGTAGGGCTGAATCCAAACTGGCCATCAAAATACAACTAAATACATTTGACATCAGTTTTGAGTAAATCCTTTTCCCCCTTTAGATATGTGTCCTTTTGCCATGGCCCCAGTTATCTGCTCTAGTCTATGGGGGAATCTAGCAGTATGAGTTTAATGTTCCTTAAATGTCACCACAGGGAACATTTATCATTGTAGAATCCCCTTTAGTAGTGTCTGTGTAATACAAAATAACACAGGCTCTACAAAGTAAACAATACTCTCTGTAATCCCCCTTTTATCTGTCCAATATTTCTATCATTAGTGATAACCTGAGTATAGAATAAAGTGTTGAGGCAAACAAATAGAGTCCGACCATGGTCCAGTTGGCTGACAGCTCACAATCCTGAATCTACTCCCACCAAACCTTCCTAGGGGGTGCTTAAACGTTACTCTGTGTCAAACTTTTTAATAAATTAATAGATGTAGAATAAAGACACATAGCACTCAGCCTTGATTTTCTTAATTCTTTGTTTTGGTTTATTGTAGCGTTCTCATTCCATAGACAACACAGTAATGGTGGGCATGCTGGGAGGGGGTGCAGGTGCAGGGACAATAACTGAGACTACAGACTGTGTTGCATACTCTTGAGACAGGAAGAAGCATTAGAATATGTGAAACAGTCTATAGTCTCAGTTACTGTCCCGGCACCTACAGCATGCCCACCATACCTGTGTCATCTAAGAAATGAGAACGCTATAACAAGCCAAAATGAATCAATGGGAAACTCAAAGGTGAATACTATGTGTCTTTACTCTATATCTATTAATCTGAGCATAAAACAGTTGTTGATGCTTTGTGTTTCTAAGAACTGATACATTTCACTAAAATCTAGAACCCGGAAACAACTTTCTACTTGATCAAAAACAGATTTAGAATAGATCAAGAAATGACAGTAGAACAAACCAATAACCAAAAAATACAAGACAAATGCAGATTTTTAAAATAATTGCGCCACAACAACCCATCATTATCTCTAGAAATTCCTTGAAATTCTGGATATTTCAGAGGGTACAAGTACTTTTCTAAACCCTGAGACCCCTATATTCTTCATATTTAAAGGGTACCTCTAATTTTAGTCCCGGAGGCAGGAATTGTGCTTAGATTTTGCCGACACTTTTGATCTGGTGACTTTCTTTGAGACTATCACAATCTGAGAACGGATTTGCCAGTAGTCCAATAGACTTTCAAGAGAATTCTGGCAAATGTGTCAATGGATTGTAATAGTCTCCAGCAAGTCTAAGCACATATCCTGCTACCACAATTAGAGGTACAATTTAACCCCTTGGGGACAAAACTCATTTTGACCTTAACCCCTTTACTCAATAGTCTGTTTTGACCTTAATGACCAAGGCAAATTTTCAAAATCTGACATGCATCCACTTATTTGGTAATAACTTTGGAACACTTTCACTTATGAAAGCAATTCTGAGATAGTTTTTTTGTGACATATAGTATTTTACATTGGTGGTAATTTTTGATTGATATATTTAGCATTTTTTGTAAAAAAAACTTAAAATAATCTGTGAAAAACATGAAAAATTAGCATTTTTCTAGATTTTACAAATTCTGCTCGTACCATAAATAGTCATGCCGCACCAAATGAATGATTAATTCACAACTACAATATATCTACTTTATATTCCTGTCATTTGATAAACTTTCTTTTACTTTTTTTAGAATGTTAGAAGGGTTATAAATTTAGCATCAATTTTCTGGATTTTCAAGAAAATTGCTAAATCTGATTTTTCAGGGACCAGTTCAGTTCTGAAGTGGAATTGAGGGGCCTATATTTTAGATACCCCCATAAATAACCCCATTTTATAAACTGTACCCCTTAAAAATGACAACTTGTCTTACCGTATATACTCGAGTATAAGCCGAGTTTTTCAGCACGATTTTTCGTGCTGAAAACACCCCCCTCGGCTTATACTCGAGTGAACTCTCCACCCGCAGTGGTCTTCAACCTGCGGACCTCCAGAGGTTTCAAAACTACAACTCCCAGCAAGCCCGGGCAGCCATCGGCTGTCCGGGCTTGCTGGGAGTTGTAGTTTTGAAACCTCCGGAGGTCCGCAGGTTGAAGACCACTGCGGCCTTCGACATCATCCAGACCCCTCTCACCCCCCTTTAGTTCTGTACAGTACTCACCTCCGCTCGGCGCTGGTCCGGTGCTGCAGGACTGTCCGGAGAGGAGGTGGTCCGGTGGGATAGTGGTTCCGGGCTGCTATCTTCACTGGGGAGGCCTCTTCTAAGCGCTTCGGGCCCGGCCCCAGAATAGTCACGTTGCCTTGACAACGACGCAGAGGTACGTTCATTGCCAACGTACTTCTGCGTCATTGTCAAGGCAACGCCTCTATTCCGGGCCCGCAGCGCGGAGAAGAGGCGACCCCAGTGAAGATAGCAGCCCGGAACCACTATCCCACCGGACCACCTTCTCTCCGGACAGTCCTGCAGCACCGGACCAGCGCCGAGCGGAGGTGAGTACTGTACATAACTAAAGGGGGGTGAGAGGGGGCTGGATGATGTCGAAGGCCGCAGTGGTCTTCAACCTGCGGACCTCCGGAGGTTTCAAAACTAAAACTCCCAGCAAGCCCGGACAGCCGATGGCTGCCCGGGCTTGCTGGAAGTTGTAGTTTTGAAACCTCTGGAGGTCCGCAGGTTGAAGACCACTGAGGGCGGATGATGATAAGAGGATGATGAAGGGGGGGTGTGGGATGATGACAAGAGGATGATGAAGGGGGGGGGTGTGGGATGAAGAAGGGGGGTGGGGATGATGACAAGGGGATGATGAAGGGGGGGGTGTGGGATGATTACAAGGGGATGATGAAGGGGGTGGGGATGATGACAAGGGGATGATGAAGGGGGGTGGGGATGATGACAAGGGGATGATGAAGGGGGGATGTGTGGGATGATGACAAGGGGATGATGACAGGTGATGATGATGAGGGTCTGGATGATGACAGGCGGTGATGATGATGAGGGTGTTAATGACGGGTCTGGATGATGACAGGGGGGGATGATGTATTTCCCACCCTAGGCTTATACTCGAGTCAATAACTTTTCCTGGGATTTTGGGTTGAAATTAGGGGTCTTGGCTTATACTCGGGTCGGCTTATACTCGAGTATATACGGGAATTCTGTAGGTCCATAATTCATGCAGGTTTTATTTTATTTTAGCTCAATTTGTTTAAAATTGACATCTTCTGACACCTACAACTTTTTTATTTCTCCGCATACGGGGCTATATGAGGGCTTACTTTTTTGCGCCGTGGTCTTTAGTTTTAATCGGTACCATTTATGTTTTAATGGGACTTTTTGACCGCTTTTTATTAGTTTTTTTTATGGTATATGAGGTGACCATAAATGCACAATTTGGTATTTTGGTATTTTTTTTTTACGTGTACGCCATCAACCGTGCGGTTAAGCTACCATTATATTTTATTAGTTTGGACATTTACGCACACAGCTGTACCACATATGATTATTTTTATGTTTTATTTCGTTATTTTTTTTTAAAATGGGAAAAAGGGTATTCAAACTTTTTTTTAGGAAGGGGTTAATAAAATGTTATAATTTTTTTTAACACTCTATATATTTTTTAGCCCCAGTAGGGGGCTATACCATGCAATCTTTGCTTGCATATACTGATCAATGCAATGCCATAGCATAGCATTGATCAGTGTTATTGGTGCTCTGCAGCTCCAGGCTTGTAGCCACAGATCACAAATTGATGGCGAGAAGGCAGGTAAGCACAGCCCCCGTCCCCACCATCCTTTCAACTGATCGGAACATTGCGGTTTCACCGCGATGGTCCCGATCTGCTGAGCTTCTGGGACACTTTCACTTTCGGTTTATATGCCGCAATCAATTTGATTGCTGTGTATAAATGGTTAATGTCGTGCTTTGGCCCGATCGGCGGTGCCTGGCATTAACCCTGGGTCCTTGCTGCTGATAGCATTCAGGACCCACGGGGTTTGACACATGCTCAGCTCGTGCCCTTGTTCCTTAAGTATCGGGACACAAGGGCATACCTGTACGCCCTTGGTCCCCAACAAGTTAATGACTAGGCTTTCTGTGCTCCATTTAAATGATATGATAATAATTTAGAGGGGCATGGTTGCCTTCTCTGACCTGTAACAACTCAAAAAAAATGTATTTAGTTATTTACAATTGTTTACAACCAACTATTTTAAGAGCAAGAAAAAAAGTCAGTCAAAAAGTCCCCCCTCCCCCTTCCCTTCCCTTTCCTTGAAATGGATTTAATATATATAAACATATACATATACCGTGTATACTCGAGTATAAACCGAGTTTTTCAGCACGATTTTTCATGCTAAAAACACCCCCCTCGGCTTATACTCGAGTGAACTCTCCGGCCTGTCAATCCCTTATCAGTGGTCTTCAACCTGCGGACCTCCAGATGTTGCAAAACTACAACTCCCAGCATGCCCGGACAGCCATCAGTCACTGCACATAAACATCCCTGTGCGTCGTCGTCAAGGCAACGTCACTAGTCCGGGGCCGGCCAGAGCGGAGAAGGGAGCCTCCCGGTGAAGATGGACCTCCCGGAACGACTAACCTTCCCCACCGGACGGTCCCTGCAGCATAGATGGCCCGGACCAGCTCACCCTTCCTTCCCACCGAGGGGAGGTGAGTAGAAAACTAAAGGGGGGTCTGGATGATGATCAAGGCCGCAGTGGTCTTCAACCTGCGGACCTCCAGATGTTTCAAAACTACAACTCCCAGCATGCCCGATCAGCCGATGGCTATCCGGGCATGCTGGGAGTTGTAGTTTTGCAACATCTGGAGGTCCGCAGGTTGAAGACCATTGATGAAGGGATTGACAGGCGGTGATGATGAAGAGGGGGGGATGATGACGAGGGGGATGATGACGAGGGGGATGATGACGAGGGGGATGATGACGAGGGGGATAATGACAGGGGGATGATGACATGGGGATGATGACAGGGGGATGATGAGGGGGTGTAAATGACGGGGGTCTGGATGATGACATGGGGGGATGATGTGTTTCCCACCCTAGGCTTATAGACGAGTCAATAACTTTTCCTGGGTTTTTGGGGTGAAATTAGGGGCCTCGGCTTACATTCGGGTCGGCTTATACTCGAGTATATGCGGTATATTTTAATTGGTATAAAATGTCATATTTTACATCTGCTTAGTTCTTTTGCTCAAAACTAGAAACAGGTGAAGCCGGAGAGAGGGATTTTGGCATTTGATCTGGTGGCAGAGAGAGAGAGGGTAAAGAAAATGTGAAAATGCCAGGTAAACTAATGAAAACATGTGATATGCAACCGGTAATGGGAAGAAAGTTGCAGCCAGAAATATGGCAGACAATTCTCAAAGAGAAGAAAGGATTATTAGTTGATAATAATCTGCTGAAGACGGCAGAAGCATGGTTTAACCTCTTAACGACCACGGGCAGAAATGTACGTCCTGGTTTGGCTGTACTTTGCGCACCAGGATGTACATTTACGTCCTGTGTATGACCGCGAGTATTGGAGCGGTGCTCGCATCATACTGGGCAGGTTCCGGCTGCTATCAGTTAATGGCCGACATCCGCGATCAGTACATATCACGGCATCTGCAGCAATGCGCATGTTAAAATAGATGATCGGATCGCCCGCATCGCTGCCGCGGGGAGCTGATCATCTGTAATGGCGGGGAAGGTCCCCTCACCTGCCTCTGTCTGTCTTCCGGCGTCTCCTGCTCTGGTCTGAGATCGAGCAGACCAGAACAGAAGATCACCGATAATACCGATCAGTGATGTGTCCTATACAGGGCACTGAACAGTATTAGCAATCAAATGATTGCTATAGATAGTCCCCTATGGGGACATAAAAAGTGTAAAAAAAATGGTTGAAAAATGTAAAAATAAAGAGTAAAAAAAAAAGTGAAAAATCCCCTCCCCTAATAAAAATGAAAATTGTAAGTTTTTCCCATTTTACCCCCAAAAAGCGTAACATTTTTTATTTTGTACACATATTTGGTATCACCGCGTGTGTAAATGTCCGAACTATCAAATTATAAAGTTGATGTTCCCAAACGGTGAACGGCGTAAACGTAAGAAATAACATTTTTTTTTTAAATGCTGGGTTTTTTTGTCACATTTTTTTCAACAAAAAAAATTATAAAAAATATCCAAAAGGTTTTTATATATATTTAAAATGTGGTATTGATAAAAAGTAAAGATGATGGTGCAAAAAATTAGCCCTCATAGCGCCCTATATACGGAAAAATGAAAAAGTTATAGGTGGTCAAAATAGGGCGATTTTAGATTATTGATTATGTACAAAAAGTTTACGATTTTTTTTAAGCAGTACAAAAATCTAAGGTATCTAGCCATGGGTATCATTTTAATTGTATTGACCCACATAATAAAGAACACGTCTTTTTTACCCTAAAAAGTACAGTGTGAAAACGAAACCCTCCAAAATGTGCAAAATTGTGGTTTTCATTTAACTTTCCTCCCTAAAAAATATTCTTTTGGGTTTGCTGTACATTTTATGGTAAAATGAGAGGTTTCATTACAAAGTACAATTGGTCACGCAAAAAAAAGCCCTTATATGGGTCTGTAGATGGAAATATAAAGGAGATATGGATTTTAGAAAGCGAGGAGGAAAAAACAAAAATGCAAAAATAAAATTGGCCAGGTCCTTAAGGTGAAAATTGGCTTGGTCATTAAGGGGTTAAGGACCAGGGCAATTTTATTTTTGCATTTTCGTTTTTCCTCCTCGCCTTCTAAAATCCAGAACTCATATATTTCCATCTACAGACCCATATAAGGGCTTGTTTTTTACGTGACCAATTGTACTTTGTAATGAAACATTCTCATTTTACCATAAAATGTACAGCAAACCCCCAAAATTATATTTTTTTAGGGAGGAAATTTAAATGAAAACCAAAATGTTGCACATTTTGGAGGGTTTCGTTTTCACACTGTACAATTTACGGTAAAAAGGACAATTGTTCTTTATTTTGTGGGTCAATACGATTAAAATGATACCCATGGCTGGATACTTTTATATTTCTGTACCGCTTAAAAAAAAATCTAAAACTATTTGTACAAAATCAGTAATCTTAAATCGCCCTATTTTGACCACCTATAACTTTTTAATTTTTCTGTATATAGAGCGGTATGAGGGCTCATTTTTTGCAACATCATCTGTACTTTTTATCAATACCCCATGTGCATAAATAAAACTTTTATATAATTTTTTTGCAAATAAAATGTGACAAAAAAGCATAATTTTTGGACTTTTTTTTTATTTTTATATTTACGCCGTTCACCGTTCAGGATCATTAACATTATATTTTGATAGTTCGGACATTTACGCACATGGCGATACCAAATATGTTTATTTTAAAAAAATTACGCTTTTTGGGGGTAATACGGTTAAAACTGACAATTTTCATTTTTATTGGGGGAGGGGATTTTCCCTTTTTTTTACTTTTAATTTTTTCGTTTTTCAACTTTTTTTTTAACACTTTTTATGTCCCCATAGGGGACTATCTATAGGAATCATTTGATTGCTGATACTGTTCAGTGCTATGCATAGAGCATAGCACTGATCAGTATTATCGGTGATTTTCTGCTCTGGTCTGCTCGATCTCAGACCAGAGCAGGAGATGCCGGGAGACAGACAGAAGCAGGTGAGGGGATGTCCGTCCGCCATTACAGATGATCGGATCGCCGTGGCAGCGCTGCGGGCAATCCGATCATCTATTTTAACATGCGCATTGCTGCAGATGTCGTGTCTCTGGCTGCTGATAGCAGCTGGAACCTGCCCTGTATGATGCGAGCACCGCACCGATGCTCGCGGTCATACACAGGACGTAAATGTACATCCTGGTCCGCGAAATACAGCCAAAATTTGTTAGAACAAGAAATAGAACAGGGGGATACAAAGATATATGTGTACCATAAATGTCTTAATGCTGATGAAATGCCCCCAACCCCCAATAATGTTTTAAGTCAGCCACCACCCTATAATGGCAAACCAGGGTGGATATGTTTTTATTGTGGTGCCAAGAATGCCCCCTGGCGAGATACGTGTTACAGTTGTGGTGCCCATAGGCCACACCAAGTTTCTGCCCCTAGTAATGACCTGAAAACACCTGCCTCTTCTGTATTCGGAACTGGCAGCCATCTTGGTATACCTGGAAGCATGGGTACTCCCACTTCCACCCCTGGAAGCCATCTTGGTTCACCCAATACTCCTAATTCCCCTACTTCCAGCCCCACCCCTGGCAGTCATCTTGCTATACCCAGAAGGCCTACTCCCATGTATCCTGTGCTTAATGCTGATGGTTCCTATCATCTTTCTGTACATCCATCCTCCCTCATTCTGTTAATGGGGGGAGGAGAAGGAGCAATTCTCAGAGGACAAGTGTAGCTACCAGAGGGATAGAACCAGCCCAAATGCAGCCACCCCTAGTGGGCGGCTACGCTTCCACTCCGGGGGTTGCCCTCATAGCAGGTGCTCAAGCACCCGTGACCCGTCCCAAGCAGCAGGTAGACCTGTTACATGCGGTCGTTTCTGCATGTCACCCTTTAATCCAGCCTTTCCGAGTCCCCTATCAGAAATACCTTTTGTACCCAAAGGCGGCTTGATGGACATGCATGGGGCAAGGCCCCTCCTGATTCCCTTACTATGTATGTTACTTTTTAACCCATCCCAAACAGCTTCCCTTGTATCTCAACTCCCTGACCCAGACAAACAACCAATACCCATTTACCATAGGATCAGGGAAATTCAACAATCTTACTCTGCTTCATTTAAGGATCTACAGAGCCTATGTCAGATTAAGGCTGGTGATGCTTACTGGCCAATTATGGAACCGCATATCCAGGAAGGACACTACCCTGAGGAAACTACCTACCAGTTAGGCACCTTCTTCTGTGAGCACCTATTAAAATGGGCCCAAGACAGATTAGCAGATCAAGCAACTAGTGTCCACGATATTAGCCAGGACATAGGTGAATCTGTTGAAAAATACTATGCCCGACTCAAGCAACTCTTTCATGATCTTGGATTTGACTCATCCAACAAATCACATTCACAGATGTTATCCTCTGCTTTTGTTAATGGCCTAAAGGACCTGGTAAAGAAGGGCCTTGTTCTATCATGCCCAGAATATGGAGCTCTGACCAGTGGCGGATCCAGGGGGGGGGGCAACGGGGCAATTGCCCCCCCGAGATTGCTATCCCCCGCCCCCTAGAATGGTGGAGCCGAAGCTGTAAGCTTCCGCTCCACCATTCACTAACCTAGGCAGTCACGCTTTGAGTACACAGCGTGTGAGCTGCGGGGACGCGATCCTCTGCAGGCCGGCGCGATGACGTCACATCATCGCGCCCGGAAATCCCGTCCCCGCGGCCAGCATACAGTAAGTAAGAAGAGTATGCTCAGGGCCCAGGGGATTTGGGATTTGGAATATGTGCCACTGTTAAGGGCACTGTATCAGAGGGGGATTTAAAAACTAAGGGGGGGGAGAGAAAGGGAAATTTTTAATGTGAGGTGCTGCAGGGCAAAGCACTTGGGGCACTATATGTTAAGAGCACATGACAGGGGGGGGGGGGGCCCTGTGCTGTGCCCCTCACATATAATGCCCCCTGTGCTGTGCCCCACACATATAATGCCCCCTGTGCTGTGCCCCCCACACATATAATTTATATGTGTGGGCACAGCACAGGGGGCATTATATGTGAGGGGCACAGCACAGGGGGCATTATATGTGTGGGGCACAGCACAGGGGGCATTATGTGTGGGGCACAGCACAGGGGGCATTATATCACATAATGCCCCCTGTGCTGTGCCCCACACATAATGCCCCCTGTGCTGTGCCCCACACATATAATGCCCCCTGTGCTGTGCCCCACACATATAATACCCCCTGTGCTGTGCCCCACACATAATGTCCCCTGTGCTGTTCCCCTCACATATAATGCCCGTGCTGTGCCCCACACATATAATGCCCCTTGTTCTGTGCCCATCACATATAATGTCCCCTGTGCTGTGCCCCACACATATAATGCCCCCTGTGCTGTGCCCCTCACAAATAATGCCCCCATCATGCGCCCCTCATATATAATGCCCCCATCCTGTGCCCCTCATATATAATGCGCCATCATGCGCCCCTCACATATAATGCCCCCTGTCCTGTGCCCCTCACATATAATGCTTCTGTCATGTGCCCCAAACATAGAATGCCCCCTGTGCTGTGCCCCTCACATATAATGCCCCCTGACTGGACAGCACAGGGGGCATTATATGTGAGGGGCGCATGATGAGGGCATTATATGTGAGGGGCAAAGAACGGGGGCATTATATGTGAAGGGCACAGCACGGGGCATTATATGGGAGGGGTGCATGATGGAGGCATTATATGTGAGGGGCAAAGAACGGGGGCATTATATGTGAAGGGCACAGCACAGGGGGCATTATATGTGTGGGGCATATGACAGGAGCATTATATGTGAGGGGCACAGCATGGGGGGCATTATATGTGAGGGGCACAGCACAGGGGGCATTATATGTGAGGGGAACAGCACAGGGGACATTATATGTGAGGGGCACAGCACGGGGGGCATTATATGTGAGGGGCACAGCACAGGGGGCATTATATGTGAGGGACGCATGATGGGGGCATTATATGTGAGGGGCAAAGAACAGGGAATTATATGTGAAGGGCACAGCACAGGGGGCAATATATGTTAGGTGCACAGGACATTATTATGTGGGGGGAACAGGACGGGTCATAATTATTACATGTAGGGGCACAAGATGGGGCATTATTACTATATGTCAAGGCACAGAGTGTTCTGCATTTCAGAAGTATATTGTAGATTATGAGGAATTTCTGGGGTGGTACGTTTTTTATGGGCCACAATACATTTGGGTATTTTATTCAGAGGGTGCACTGCACAGCAAGTTATATTCAGAGAGTGCAGTGTGTGGTATTATTAAATTTAGAGGATACAGTGTGTGGTAGTATTATATTCAGAGAGTGCAGTGTGTGGTAGTATTATATACAGAGGGTACAGTGTGTGGTAGTATTCTATTCAGAGAGTGCAGTGTGTGGTAGTATTAAATTTAGAGGGCACAGTGTGTGGTAGTATATTCAGAGAGTGCAGTGTGTGGTAGTATTATATTCAGAGAGTGCAGTGTTTGTTAGTATTAAATTTAGAGGGCACAGTGTGTGGTAGTGTTATATTCAGAGGGCACAGTGTGTGGTAGTATTATATTTAGATGGTGCAGTGTGTGGTAGTATTATATTCAGAGGGTACGGTGTGTGATAGTATTATATTCAGAGGGTACGGTGTGTGGCGGTATTATATTCAGAGGGTGCAGTGTGTTGTATATTCAGGAGGTACAGTGTGTCAGAATTATATTCAGAAGGTATTTGCCAGTATTATATTCGAAGAATACAGTGTTTGGCAGTATTATAATATTTATTGTTTTTATATAGAGGATCAGAATCCGCTGACATAGTGAGGAGACGTCTGGGCATCAAGTTCTGCAGAGAGAGCATTTAGTTGAAACAAGTCCCGGTGGTATGTACATCTGAATTAGATAAGGAAAGACTATAGAGAAGACGTCACCTGTAGTCACTGATGTCATTCTGTATCCTCCTGTGTGTGTCCCATCAGAGCTGTAGTCACTGAAGAAGTTCTGCAGTAATGATGGGTGAAACAACAACTCCCAGCATCCCCTTACCACTACTTAGGTCATACTGGAAGCTGTAGTTTTAAATGGTAAAAACTTCTTTAGCACTTTCCCATTCTGTGGCAATTGGTATATTTGATAATTATTCTGACATGTGAACATGGCCTAAGAGTCTTAAACAAGGTTAGGACTGTATGATACATTTAATAATATTGTAAGTTCCGTAAGCAACACCTTGTTTTCTGTCCGCCAACACAAAATACTCTATTAGTGCCCCTCCCGAGACATGACTCTGGATCCGCCCCTGGTTCTGACACTTGATACCCTACTCTTAGTGGCAAAAGGCTTAGAATCTAGCCAAGCTCTCACCAAGAAACCTACCCATCTTATGATGACTGGGGATCTCCCACCAACAGGGACCGGTATGCGGCTAACACTAACCATTCAGAATCCAGTCCCCAGTGTGCAAGGACTTATGTTCTTGGTTGGTGGTTTGAAGGGACTAACCAAAGTCACCAGAAAAGGTTTGAAATTAAGGATATATATATATATAGCTCAGGGGAATGGAGAGACCCTAATGTACCCCTAATCTATTCTATAGAACAACATGTCCAATCCTACAAGAAAATGGTAGCTATAGCAACTCCCACCTTCTTAGACACCATGGCCATGGAAACAGGATATTCAGATGTTAACCTCTGGCTTGAGTGGATGAGGTATACAGCAGGGAAGAGTAATAGAACTAACTGTTATGTTTGTGGAAGAGCTAGGCCTCATCTAGGTACAATCCCATTATATATCCCAGAGCAAGCAGAGGAATGCTTCCTGTAATATAGAAGAAATATCCTATAACCACCAAAACCCCTAAACCAGGAGAAGGTATTGTCATTTACCTTGGGAACTATACTTGCTATTCCATCCCAGGTAACCAAGGCAGATTCATGGGAAACTTTACTGATGGTTAGGCCTCTTTCACACTATGAAATAGTTCCGTTTAGGAACTTCCGTCACAAGTTCCGTCACTATATCGGGGAAAACCTTCCGTTACAAAACCCCTGTGGCCGTGACTAAATCGCATTGCAGCCTATGGGGTTGTGTAACTGCCCGTTTGGACCCGTATATGCCCGTAATTCATTACGGATGTGATACAGTCAGTGGCGTTGTGACCAGGGTGCGGGGGGGGGGGAGGTTGAACGCATCGGGTGACACCAGGCTGATGATGGGGTGACACCACTCTGCCAGCCCCCCCCATCCTCAGTTAGCGCTGACAGCACCCCCCCCCGGTCCTCAGTTAGTGCTGACAACACCCCCCTGCTCCTCAGTTAGCGCTGACAGCACCCACCACCCCGACCCCCCCCTGGTCCTCAATTAGCGCTGACAGCACCCCCCCCCTCGTAGCTCCGGCACACGGGACATCAGCGGGCGGAGCTAGATGGACGGCGCTAACATGACGCGCCGTCCGCACTGATCAGGCCCACACTAGTGAGCCCGGGGACAGTTGGAGCAGCCAAGCCAGCCAGCAACCAGTCTGCACCAGTCAGCCAGGTACAGAGAAAAAGGGGTGCTGTGGGAATTCTGGGGAGGGGGGGGTTGTTGCTAGTGGATTATGAGGCTGCACCCCATCATCCACCAGCACCCACCAGCAGTAGCATCACCATCATCCAGCAGGGGGGGTGCTGGTAAATTATGGGGGTGCTATTTCTGGGGGGGGGGGGGGTGTTGCTGGTCACGGTGGATGATGGGGGTGCTATTTCTGGGGGGAGGTGTTGCTGGTGGATGATGAGGCTGCACCCCATCATCCACCAGCACCCCCCCCCAGCAGTAGCATCCCCATCATGCACCAGCAGCCGCCCCCCCAGAAGTAGCACTCCTATCATCAACCAGCACCCCCCCCAGCAGTAGCACCCCCCAGCAGTAACACCCCCATCATCCACTAGCACCCTCCCCCAGCAGTAGCACCCCCATAATCCAGCAGCTAATTCTATTACAATAGGGGGAATGGGGGGGTGTTGGTGGATGATCGGGTGCTACTGCTGGGGGTGTTGCCAGGGCCCCCCCGCCCCCCCATTCCCCCTACCCCCCTGTTCTGTGGTAATAGCATCAGCTGGTGGATGATGGGGGTGCTACTGCTGGGGGCACGGTGTGTGAGGTTTATATTCATAGAGTGTAGTGTATACTAGGGCTGCACGATATGGGAAAAATGTGCGATTGCGATTATGGGCCTAAATATTGTGATTTCAATATGTGATGCAATGTAATAAATAAATAGTGAAATCCCCTTATTTCATGTCCAATCTCCTCAATTTTACAACTATTCACCCATTTTACGTCCACCGCCCATTTCACATCTCACCATTTAATTTCTATCTCCCCCCCCCTCACATTCCCCCCTCTTGTCACATTCTGCCCCTCCCCCTCTTGTCATATTCCCCCCACTTGTCACATTCTGCCCCTCCCCCTCTTGTCATATTCCCCATATTCTGCTCCCCCTTGTTACATATTCCCCCTCCCCCCTTGTTACATATTCCCCCTCCCCCTTGTCACATATTCCTCCTCCCCCTTGTAACATTCTGCCCCCCCCCTTGTTACATATTCCCCCCCTTGTTACATATCCCCCCCCCTTGTTACATATTCCCCCCCCTTGTTACATATCCCCCCCTTGTTACATATCCCCCCTTGTCACATTCTGCTCCCCCTGTCACATATTCCCCCCTCTTGTCACATTCTGCCCCCCCTTGTCACATTCTGCCCCCCCGTCACAATCTGCCCCCTGTCACATTCCCCCTTTCCCCCCCTTTAACATACAGCCCCCTCCCCCCTTTAATATTCTGCCCCCTCCACCCCTTGTCCCATATTCCTGTCACATTCCTCCTCCCCGGCAGCACACACGCTAGGTTTGTGTATGTTAGCAGACCTTTGAGGACTTTTACCTTTCAGCCAATCACTGGCTTGACATGTGACACCGCTGCGGCCAGTGATTGGCTGAAGGTAAAGGTCCTACAGCTTGTATAGAGACACCAGGACCTGTACAGACGCAGGGATCGGGAAGAGGTGAGCATAATGTTTTTATTATTTTTTTATCCCTGCGCCCTTTACTTAGATCAGTGTTTTTCTACCAGGGTGCCTCCAGCTGTTGTGAAACTACAACTCCCAGCATGCCCGGAATGCTTTTGGCTGTCGGGGCATGCTGGGAGTTGTAGTTTCATAACAGCTGGAGGCACCCTGGTTGGGAAACACCGTCTTTTAATATTTAAATTTGTTTTTATCTGCCCAGGCCGGCCCGTGCTGCAGCCACACACGGGATCCACCCGGGCAGATAATTGCAAATTTTCCCGGGGGCCATATCGATATATGGCAAAAAAGCAAAAATCGCGATTTGATTGTTTTTACGATATATCGTGCAGCCCTAGTGTATACTAGTTTATTATATTTAGAGGATACAGTGTCTGGCAGGTTTATAATAATAATAATTATTTTCATATAGAGGATCAGAATGCGCTGACATAGTGAGGAGCCGTCTGGGCGTCACGTTCTGCAGAGAGAACACTTAGCTGGACCCGGTGGTATGTTCCATCTGAATTAGATAAGAAAACACTATAGAGAAGACGTCACCTGTAGTTACTAATATCATTGTGTATTCTCCTTACTATAGAGAAGACGTTACCTGTAGTCACTGATATCGTTGTGTATTCTCCTCACTATAGAGAAGACGTCACCTGTAGTTACTGATATCATTGTGTATTCTCCTTACTATAGAGAATACGTCACCCGTAATCACTGATATCATTGTGTATTCTCCTCACTATAGAGAAGACGTCACCTGTAGTCACTGATATTGTTGTGTATTCTCCTCATTATAGAGAAGACGTCACCTGTAATCACTGATATCATTGTGTATTCTCCTCACTATAGAGAAGACGTCACCTGTAATCACTGATATCATTGTGTATTCTCCTGATTATAGAGAAGACGTCACCTGTAATGAGTGATATCATTGTGTATTCTCCTCACTATAGAGAAGACGTCACCTGTAGTCACTGATATCATTCTGTATTCTCCTCACTATAGAGAAGACGTCACCTGTAGTCACTGATATCATTCTGTATTCTCCTCACTATAGAGAAGACATCACCTGTAGTCACTGATATCATTCTGTATTCTCCTCACTATAGAGAAGACCTCACCTGTAGTCACTGATCTCATTCTGTATTCTCCTCACTATAGAAAAGATGTCACCTGTAATCACTGATATCATCGTGTATTCTACTCACTATAGAGAAGACTTCACCTGTAATCACTGATATCATTGTGTATTCTCCTCACTATAGAGAAGACTTCACCTGTAGTCACTGATATCATTGTGTATTCTCCTCACTATAGAGAAGACGTCACCTGTAATCACTGATATCACTATGTATTCTCCTCACTATAGAGAAGACGTCACCTGTATTCACTGATATCATTGTGTATTCTCCTCACTATAGAGAAGACCTCACCTATAGTCACTGATCTCATTCTGTATTCTCCTCACTATAGAGAAGACGTCCCCTGTAATCACTGATATCATCGTGTATTCTCCTCACTATAGAGAAGACTTCACCTGTAGTCACTGATATCATTGTGTATTCTCCTCACTATAGAGAAGACGTCACCTGTAATCACTGATATCATTATGTATTCTCCTCACTATAGAGAAGACGTCACCTGTAGTTACTGATATCATTGTGTATTCTCCTCACTATAGAGAAGACGTCTCCTGTAATCACTGATATCATTATGTATTCTCCTCACTATAGAGAAGTCGTCACCTGTAGTCACTGATATCATTCTCTATTCTCCTCACTATAGAGAAAACGTCACCTGTAGTTACTGATATCATTGTGTATTCTCCTCACTATAGAGAAGACGTCACCTGTAATCACTGATATCATTATGTATTCTCCTCACTATAGAGAAGACGTCACCTGTAGTTACTGATATCATTGTGTATTCTCCTCACTATAGAGAAGACGTCACCTGTAATCACTGATATAATTATGTATTCTCCTCACTATAGAGAAGTCGTCACCTGTAGTCACTGATATCATTCTGTATTCTCCTCACTATAGAGAAAACGTCACCTGTAGTCACTGATATCATTGTGTATTCTCCTCACTATAGAGAAGACCTCACCTGTAGTCACTGATCTCATTCTGTATTCTCCTCACTATAGAAAAGATGTCACCTGTAGTCACTGATATCATTGTGTATTCTCCTCACTATAGAGAAGATGTCACCTGTAATCACTGATATAATTGTGTATTCTCCTCACTATAGAGAAGACTTAACCTGTAATCACTGATATCATTATGTATTCTCTTCATTATAGAGAAGACTTCCCCTGTAATCACTGATATCATTGTATATTCTCCTCACTATAGAGAAGACGTCACCTGTAATCACTGATATCATCGTGTATTCTCCTCACTATAGAGAAGACTTCATCTGTAGTCACCACTGCTTAAAGGGGTACTCAGCTGCAAAACATTTTCTTTTGAATCAACTGGTGCCAGAAAGTTAAACAGGTTTGTAAATTGCTTACTTGAAGGATTCAGATTTTAACTTCCTGGCACCAGTTGATTCAAAAGAAAATAATTTCCAGTGGAGTACCTATTTAAGTAATTCTGGGAGTTGTAATTTTAAATGGTGAAAACCTCTTTACCGCTTTTCCATTCTGTGGCAATTGGTATATTTAATTATTATACTGAAATTTTTCACAATGCACTACACCAGCGGCATCCGTGTCACGATTCGGCTGGCTGGAGGTGGATCCTCTGTGCCAGAGAGGGATTGGCGTGGACCGTGTTGGTGGACCGGTTCTAAGTTGCTACAGAGCCCGCCGCAAAGCGGGATGGTCTTGCAGCGGCGGTAGCAACCAGGTCGTATCCACCAGCAACGGCTCAACCTCTCTGACTGCTGAAGATAGGCGCGGTACAAGGGAGAAGACAAGAGCAAGGTCGGACGTAGCAGAAAGTCAGGGCAGGCAGCAAGGATCGTAGTCAGGGGCAACGGCAGGAGGTCTGGAACACAGGCTAGGAACACACAAGGAAACGCTTTCACTGGCACAATGGCAACAAGATCCGGCGAGGGAGTGCAGGGGAAGTGAGGTATAAGTAGGGAGTGCACAGGTGAACACACTGATTAAGCCTGCTGCGCCAATCAGTGGCGCAGTGGCCCTTTAAATTGCAGAGACCCGGCGCGCGCGCGCCCTAAGGAGCGGGGCCGCGTGCGCCGGGACAAGACAGACGGGGAACGAGTTAGGTACTGGAGCCGGGATGCGCATCGCGAGCGGGCGCCTCCCGCATCGCGAATCGCATCCCGGCTGAGAGGGATATTGCAGCGCACCCGGTCAGCAGGTCTGACCGGGGCGCTGCAAATGCGAGGATGCTGCGAGCGCTCCGGGGAGGAGCGGGGACCCGGAGCACTCGGCGTAACAGTACCCCCCCCCCCTTGGGCCTCCCCCCTTCTTGGAGCCTGAGAACCTGAGGATAAAACTTTTGTCTAGAATGTTGTCCTCAGGTTCCCAGGATCTCTCTTCTGGGCCACAGCCTTCCCAATCCACCCCAAAAAAATTTTTCTTTCTCACATTCTTGGAGGCCAGAATCTCCTTCACGGAGAAGACGTCAGAAGAACCGGAAACAGGAGTGGGGGAAACAAGTTTGGGAGAGAAGCGGTTAATGACGAGTGGTTTAAGGAGAGAGACATGGAAGGCATTGGGAATACGAAGAGAAGGAGGAAGAAGGAGTTTGTAAGAGACAGGGTTAATCTGGCACAAGACTTTGAAAGGGCCAAGATAGCATGGTCCCAGTTTGTAACTGGGGACACGAAAGCGGACATATTTAGCGGAGAGCCATACCTTGTTCTCCGGGAGCAAAAATGGGGGGAGTTCTTCTTTTCTTATCGGCAAATCTTTTCATCCGGGATGAAGCCTGTAAAAGAGAATTTTGGGTCTCTTTCCATATGGTGGAAAGATCACGAGTCACTTCATCCACAGCGGGCAAACCAGAGGACAAGGGAGTAGGGAGGGGGGGAAGAGGGTGACGGCCGTACACCACGAAAAATGGGGATTTAGCAGAAGATTCGGAGACTCTGAAGTTGTATGAGAATTCGGCCCATGGTAGAAGATCTGCCCAGTCATCCTGGCGGAGGAAACAAAATGCCGTAAATAGTCACCCAGGACCTGATTAATTCTTTCTACTTGGCCATTGGATTGGGGATGATAAGAAGAAGAGAAGTTTAATTTGATCTTGAGCTGTTTACAGAGGGCCCTCCAGAATTTAGACACGAATTGGACGCCTCTATCCGAGACGATATGCGTGGGCAAACCGTGAAGGCGAAAAATGTGTACAAAAAATTGCTTTGCCAACTGAGGCGCTGAAGGAAGACCAGGAAGAGGAATAATATGTGCCATCTTGGAAAATCGATCAACGACAACCCAAACAACTGTGTTGCCACGGGATGAGGGTAAGTCCGTTATAAAGTCCATACCAATCTGTGACCAAGGCTGTTCGGGGACAGGCAGAGGATGAAGGAGGCCAGCAGGCTTCTGGCGAGGAGTCTTATCCCGGGCACAGACAGTACAGGCCCGCACAAAATCAACAACATCAGTCTCCAGAGTCGGCCACCAATAAAAACGAGAGATGAGTTGCAAGGATTTTTTGATGCCCGCATGGCCTGCGAGGTGGGAGGAGTGTCCCCATTTGAGAATCCCGAGACGCTGGCGTGGAGAAACGAAGGTCTTCCCTGGAGTAGTTTGCCTGATGGAGGCTGGAGAAGTGGAGATCAGACAGTCAGGAGGAATGATGTGTTGCGGAGAGACCTCTACTTCAGAGGCATCAGAAGAACGAGAGAGGGCATCGGCCCTAATGTTCTTGTCAGCAGGGCGAAAATGAATTTCAAAGTCAAAACGGGCAAAGAATAACGACCACCTGGCCTGGCGAGGGTTCAGTCGTTGGGCAGACTGGAGATAGGAGAGATTCTTGTGATCAGTGTATATGATAACTGGAAATTTTGATCCCTCCTGCAGGTGCCTCCATTCCTCAAGCGCCAATTTAATGGCCAGTACTTCTCGATCCCCGATGGAGTAATTTCTCTCCGCCGGAGAGAAGGTCCTAGAAAAAAAACCACAAGTCACAGCATGCCCGGAAGAATTTTTTTGTAGAAGGACAGCTCCAGCTCCCACTGAGGAGGCATCTACCTCCAATAGGAAGGGTTTAGCTGGGTCAGGTCTGGAGAGCACGGGAGCAGAAGAAAAGGCAGACTTGAGATGTTTAAATGCATCTTCCGCTTGGGGAGACCAGGACTTAGGATTGGCATTTTTCTTGGTTAAAGCCACGATAGGAGCCACAATAGTGGAAAAGTGTGGAATAAACTGTCTGTAATAATTGGCGAACCCCAAAAAACGTTGGATAGCACGGAGTCCGGAGGGGCGTGGCCAATCTAAGACGGCAGAGAGTTTATCTGGGTCCATTTGTAGTCCCTGGCCAGAGACCAAGTATCCTAGGAAAGGAAGAGATTGACATTTAAAGAGACATTTCTCCATTTTGGCATAAAGTTGATTGTCCCGAAGTCTCTGAAGAACCATGCGGACATGCTGGCGGTGTTCTTCTAAGTTGGCAGAAAAAATCAGAATATTGTCCAGATAAACCACAACACAGGAATATAGGAGATCACGAAAAATGTCATTAACAAAGTCTTGGAAGACGGCAGGGGCGTTGCATAGGCCAAAGGGCATGACCAGATACTCAAAGTGTCCATCTCTGGTGTTAAATGCAGTCTTCCATTCGTCCCCCTCCCTGATGCGGATGAGATTATAAGCACCTCTTTAGTCCAGTTTGGTAAAGATGTGGGCACCTTGTAAGCGATCAAAGAGTTCTGAGATAAGAGGTAGGGGGTAGCGTTTTTTTACCGTGATTTTATTAAGTCCGCGGTAATCAATGCAAGGACGTAGGGAGCCATCTTTTTTGGACACAAAAAAAAATCCAGCTCCGGCAGGGGAGGAGGACTTGCGGATAAACCCCTTTTTTAAATTCTCCTGGATTTACTCCGACATGGCAAGAGTCTCGGGAGCAGACAGAGGATAGATTCTGCCCCGGGGTGGAGTAGTACCCGGGAGGAGGTCAATAGGACAGTCATAAGGCCTGTGAGGAGGTAAAGTCTCAGCTTGCTTTTTGCAAAAAACGTCAGCATAGTCTATATAAGCCTTAGGAAGACCGGATACAGGGGGAACCACAGGGTCACGGCAAGGAGTACTGGGAACCGGTTTAAGACAGTCCTTGTGACAAGAAGTACCCCAGTTCTTGATTTCTCCTGTGGACCAATCAAGGGTTGGGGAATGGCGTTGAAGCCACGGTAATCCAAGAAGAATTTCAGAATTGCAGTTGGAGAGGACCAAAAATTAAATTTTTTCGTGATGAGGTCCGATGCACATTAGGAGAGGTTCCGTGCGGTAATGCACGGTACAGTCCAATCTTTCGTTGTTAACAGAATTGATGTAGAGGGGTCTTTCGAGACTGGTCACTGGGATGTTGAACCTGTTGATGAGAGAGGCCAAAATTAAATTTCCTGCAGATCCGGAATCCAAGAAGGCCATAGCAGAGAAGGAGAAGGTAGAGGAAGATATCCGCACAGGCACAGTAAGGCGTGGAGAAGCAGAGTTGACATCAAGAACTGTCTCACCTTTGTGCGGAGTCAGCATACGTCTTTCTAGGCGGGGAGGACGGATAGGACAATCTTTCAAGAAGTGTTCGGTACCGGCACAGTACAGGCATAGATTCTCCATGCGGCGTCGTGTCCTCTCTTGAGGTGTCAAGCGAGACCGGTCAACTTGCATAGCCTCCACGGCGGGAGGCACAGGAACGGATTGCAGAGGACCAGAGGAGAGAGGAGCCGAGGAGAGAAACCGCCTCGTGCGAACAAAGTCCATATCCTGGCGGAGCTCCTGACGCCTTTCGGAAAAATGCATGTCAATGCGGGTGGCAAGATGAATAAGTTCATGCAGGTTAGCAGGAATTTCTCGTGCGGCCAGCACATCTTTAATGTTGCTGGATAGGCCTTTTTTAAAGGTCGCGCAGAGGGCCTCATTATTCCAGGATAATTCTGAGGCAAGAGTACGGAATTGGATGGCGTACTCGCCAACAGAAGAATTACCCTGGACCAGGTTCAGCAGGGCAGTCTCAGCAGAAGAGGCTCGGGCAGGTTCCTCAAAGACACTTCGGATCTCCGTGAAGAAGGAGTGTACAGAGGCAGTGACAGGGTCATTGCGGTCCCAGAGCGGTGTGGCCCATGACAGAGCTTTCCCAGACCGAAGGCTGACTACGAAAGCCACCTTAGACCTTTCAGTTGGAAACTGGTCCGACATCATCTCCAAGTGCAGGGAACATTGCGAAAGAAAACCACGGCAAAACTTAGAGTCCCCATCAAATTTATTCGGCAAGGATAATCGTAGGCCGGAAGCGGCCACTCGCTGCAGAGGAGGTGCAGGAGCTGGCGGAGGAGATGGTTGCTGGAGCTGAGGCAATAGCTGCTGTAGCATCACGGTCAGTTGAGACAGCTGGTGGCCTTGTTGCGACTGCTGGGCGACCACCGTGGTGAGGTCGGCGACAACTGGCAGTGGGACTTCAGCGGGATCCATGGCCGGATCTACTGTCACGATTCGGCTGGCTGGAGGTGGATCCTCTGTGCCAGAGAGGGATTGGCGTGGACCGTGTTGGTGGACCGGTTCTAAGTTGCTACTGGTATTCACCAGAGCCCGCAGCAAAGCGGGATGGTCTTGCAGCGGCGGTAGCAACCAGGTCGTATCCACCAGCAACGGCTCAACCTCTCTGACTGCTGAAGATAGGCGCGGTACAAGGGAGAAGACAAGAGCAAGGTCGGACGTAGCAGAAGTTCAGGGCAGGCAGCAAGGATCGTAGTCAGGGGCAACGGCAGGAGGTCTGGAACACAGGCTAGGAACACACAAGGAAACGCTTTCACTGGCACAATGGCAACAAGATCCGGCGAGGGAGTGCAGGGGAAGTGAGGTATAAGTAGGGAGTGCACAGGTGAACACACTGATTAAGCCTGCTGCGCCAATCAGTGGCGCAGTGGCCCTTTAAATTGCAGAGACCCGGCGCGCGCGCGCGCGGCCTAAGGAGCGGGGCCCCGCGCGCCGGGACAAGACAGACGGGGAACGAGTCAGGTACGGGAGCCGGGATGCGCATCGTGAGCGGGCGCCTCCCGCATCGCGAATCGCATCCCGGCTGAGAGGGATATTGCAGCGCACCCGGTCAGCAGGTCTGACCGGGGCGCTGCAAATGCGAGGATGCTGCGAGCGCTCCGGGGAGGAGCGGGGACCCGGAGCGCTCGGCGTAACAATCCGTCACAACAGGCTAAAAACTTTATTATGTGGAGAGGGGAGGTAGGTATGGGGTGACACCATTTTATTCCGCACCGGGTGACACCAACCCTAGCAATGCCACTGAATACAGTGACGGGACATCGTGGCGGAAAAATTACTGCATGCAGTAATTTTTCCGCCACAATATCCCATCACTGTATCTTGTCCGTATTGAATTATGGGCATATACGGGTGCAAACGGGCAGTTACAAAACCCCATAGGCTGCAATGCAATTTAGTCACGGCCGTCAGGGGTTTTGTAACTGCAGGTTTTCCCCGATATAGTGACTGAACTTGTGACGGAAGTTCCTAAACGGAACTATTTCATAGTGTGAAAGAGGCCTTACTGTTCCTCATATCGAGTTATGGATAAAGAAAAACTACAATGTCAAGTCCAGTCTCTATGTGATATTTACTGGTTGTGTGGAGATATGAAGCTTAGAACCCGGTTAGAAGGAAACTGGACTGGAGAATGCACATTGGCTAAAGTCATTATGCCTGTGCATATCTTTAACCATGAACCAATAGCAGAACAAGAAACTCACCATTGGAACAGGCGAGCCTGACCCCCTAAAGGGAGCCTTGACCCCCATGTGTATATTGATGCCATTGGAGTCCTAAGGGATGTCCCAGATGAGTTTAAGGCTAGAGACCAAGTAAAAGCAGGATTTGAATCTTTCCTACTACCCATAGTCACCATAAATAAGAATGTAGACTGGATTAATTATATCTATAACAATCAACAAAGATGTGTAAACTTTTTAATAGAAGCCTTCAAAGGACATGCTGAAGAGCTTAGCGCTACATCTACTATGACGTTTCAAAATAGGATGGCCTTAGATATGATCTTAGTCGAGAAAGGAGGGGTATGTAAAATGTTTGGGGATACCGGTTGTACATACATGCCAGATAACGGTAAGGTAACCATAGCCATAAAAAAGTTAGAAAGCCTTTCATTGGAACTTAAAAGGAATTCTGGAGTGTCAGACTCCTGGGACCAATATTTTAATGGAATGGGGGGTTGGCAAAAGATGTTGATTTAATTAGGAATAAAAATTCTAACAATTCTTATCATCCTTGTATTTATCATCTGTTGTGTGCTGCCATGCCTGAAGAAGATGTGTAAAAAAGCCATGGACAATGCTACTCCTATGATGAAAAACCTTGACTATGAAGAATACCATGATGGACCATATACCCCATTACAGAAATTCCCCAAAACAGAATCATTGTATATGTAAAGAACACCATCTGTATATCTATGTACAAAGTCTGTGGCAAGGGGGGTCATGGAATAGTCATGACTCATCTAACATACAGCAAGAAGAAAAAGAGTTGGAGAAGTACATAGGACAGATAAGATAGGACTACATGTTAGGGAAGGAATGTATTGCCATTTTAAGGAGAGAAATTGTAATGGATTTAATATATATCATATATATATATATATATATATATATATATATATATATATATATATATATTAATTGGTATGAAATATCATATTTTACATCTGCTTAGTTCTTTTTCTCAAAATTAGCTGACCTGACAGAAATCATCTTCACCCACACTATCAAGAGTAAACTGTTTGCAAAGAGATAAGGGTCATGTCAAACTGACATTTTGGATATTTGAGAAGAGGAACAGAGTTAAAGGGGTACTCCGGTGCTTAGACATCTTATCCCCTATCCAAAGGATAGGGGATAAGATGCCTGACCGCGGGAGTCCCGCTGCTGGGGACCCCTGTGATCTTGCACATGGCACCCCGTTTGTAATCAGTCCCCGGAGCGTGTTCGCTCCGGGTCTGATTATGGGCGATCACAGGGCGGGCGGCATGTGACGTCACGCCGGCGCCCCCATGTGATGTCACGCTCTGCACCTCAATGCAAGCCTATGGGAGGAGGCGTGACAGCTATCTCGCCCCCTCCCATAGGCTTGCATTGAGGGGCGGAGCGTGACATCACACGCCGCCCGCCCTGTGATCGCCCATAATCAGACCCGGAGCGAACACGCTCCGGGGACTGAATACAAACGGGGTGCCGCGTGCAAGATCACGGGGGTCCCCAGCGGCGGGACTCCCGCGGTCAGGCATCTTATCCCCTATCCTTTGGATAAGGGATAAGATGTCTAAGCACCGGAGTACCCCTTTAATAATTGCTTAGCGCTCAGAAGTAAAACAAGTCAAACGTGTGCATGACAAAACTATGTACACGCAGACTAACACACATATCACTAATCATTAATCGATAGCATGGCTGGTAATTTTTGTTAATTCTGAAGTCTTTGTAAACCCCTGTGAAAAGTTGTAATAAAGGAAGGAAGAATTTCTGTACTGAACTACGTGTCAGTGTGATATTCACTTTGATGCATGCATCAAATAATAATTGTTTTGGAAGGGAACAGATATTCACTAGGTTCTGAAAGAGAGATCTACTTCATCCTTTCCTTGTGGTAACAGAATGGTGGGTATTTAGAGTTAGTCTATAACTATAAACATTGTAATAAAACTGTAAAAAGGAATTAAATAAATAAATAAAAGTATAGAAGCATACATACCTGGCCTGAAAGCTTTCGCCAAATTCGCAATGGGAAATATTAAGAAATCCTCTTCAAAGACCATATCAGGTTTATCTGAAAAATAATGTTCCAGAAATTGTCTGGAATCAAATCCATGTACATGATAGAGCTTATGTGTAGATGAAGCCATCGTGTAATCTTCTATCACGGACAGGTGACTGTCTATACAGAGCTACAGGTCTTTATATAATAACCAGGTATCAATATTGCAGATTACATTAGTAAGAATCATTTATCACATCATTTGTTATTGTCATCACGAGTCATGGAAACTTGTGATAGAGATTCTCATGGAGCATTAATGATCTTTAGAAAAACAAATCTTAACACATGATTTTAGGACAGACATACAGTGTGTTAGTGTTTAACTCCTTCCTTTTATTACATTTTTACCCCTCTCACTTTCTAACACTCATAACATTTTTTATCCATCTCTAAACAATGATTTGAGGGTTTATATTGAAAAAATTGAAACAAAATTGTGCAATATTGTGGTGTGATCATTTTTTTAAATTTCACTGTACAGGAAAAATCACGTTATTCTTTGGAATTTGTATACTTATTGTTTTGTTTTAGTACTATCTAAGTATCCAGCATTGTCTGAGGAAATATATGTATATATATATATATATATATATATATATATATATATATATATATAATCCCTGCTTCATCAGACAGATAATCTCTTCAGGAGACTGGGAGAGCTTGGAGAGTATTTTAAGTCATGCACTGTGTACTGCCTGCTACCCAGATTAACCAGGCTGCTATAGAGAATATTTGTCTTCAGGAAACTGGGAAAGCTTGGTGGCATGCAGTGCAGAATGCAGGGCTCACTATACTTCCTCACCTTTACCAGGCATCTGAAGAAAATATCTGCCATATTCAGAAGACTGGGAAAGCTGGGCACACTTTGTGGTACTCAGTATGCGTGCCAACGAGCTTTCCGAGTCTTCTGTTCTCTACCTCTCTCTTTTTGTGAGGGTTTATAAAAATTGTAAAATAATAAAATTGCAAGAAACTATAAAATTCATCACACGCCACTTGCTAAAAAATGGGGAAAGAATCGCATACCTAGGAGGTTGGATACTTCACTGGTACCGAAACCGCTGTATAATCGGTGTCAAAAGGAATTTTCAGCAGCGCTGGAGGTACTTGTTTTCAAGACCATGCCGCAAAAAACAACCCGGGGAGGCGATCCAAAACGAGGCCATGACCGGTCGTGACCGTATCATCACAATGAATGGACTCAAATCGAGGCTATGACTGGCCGTGAACTTGTTGGCCTAGTTACTGTGGCAACATACTGACGTCATTTCTAGAGGAGATCCCAATGCGATCGAGATAACTCCTCATAGGGAGTATGGTAAGTGATTTTTCGTGTTTTTACAAGGATACGTCCACGGTCCTAGGAATTTTTATTTAATTTAATGGGTAGATGAAAATTCTTAAATTACTTAATAATAAAAAATGAAAAATTGAGCATTCTCTATGCTAATAGAGAAATGGACCGATAGTATGTATTTTTTCTGTATTTTTACATATTTTTAAATAGTATTGGCTTCAAGTAATGTTGCTACAGTAGTTGATATTGATACAGTGTAAAAGGAGAGTAATATTAATAATGACCACCAAGGAATTTATATGATGTTACCTTGATGCTGTTGGGGATAATGTTATAAAATTGTTTCAACCACCTCATTGAGGCCTCTAGGCGAGATGGTACAAAGCTTGTACATCCAATACACTTCTTTTTTCTTTAGTAAATCAAAGCGGTTGGTAACTTCCTCAGGAATATGGTCTATAGGAGTGACCCTATAGATATTGCTCTGATCCGGATGCATCCGTGTGCAGTGTTTGGAGACTCCATGTAGAAGGAATTTATTTCTAATATTTTGTCCATGTTTATTCAATCTGTTCCTTAGTGGTTGGATGGTCCTGCCAACATACTGCAGCCCACAACCACATTCCAACAGGTAAATCACATATGAGGACTGGCAGGATAATCTATGTTTGAGTAAAAACTTTTCTCCTGTACTGTTGGACAAAAAAATCAAGTTTTCTATTATGTATTTCCTTACAGCATAGGCAGTGCTTCATATTACAGCTGTAGAAACCAGGCGGTAGTTTATTTTTCTTCTGTGTGTATTTGTTTTGTTTTATTACGCTAGATGCTAAAATATTTTTCAAAGAGGGAGCTCTGCGATAAGTGACAGGTGGTTTGATAGGCAAGATCGATTTCAAGGCAGAGTCACTCTGCAGGATATGCCAATGCTTGTTAAGTATGATTTTGATGTCATTTGCAGATCTAGAGAAAGTTGTAATAGAATTTAATTTCAGTTTTTTATCTTTCTCTTTGATTGGTGCAGTTTTCAGGCAATCACTTTGTTTTAGATTATTTGTCCTGATGTACGCATCCTTGATGATGGCCTCAGGATACTTCTTCTCTTTCAAACGATCAGAGAGAATTTTTGCTTGACTATAAAAGGTACTGCCCGAGGTTCAATTCTTCCTTACGCGTTTGTATTGCCCATAAGGCACATTTTAAGCCATGGTTTGTGATGGGCACTGTTATACTCTAAATAACTGTTAACATCCATTGATTTGAAATAAGTGGATGTAACAAAATTTGTTCCATTGTGTCCAATGCATAAATCCAGGAAGGTGATTTCTTTTTCACTGTGTTCAAGCGTAAACTGAACTCCCCACTGGTTAGAATTCAATTATTTTAGAAAGTTATTAATAAATACATCAGACCCTCTCCACATATGTATAGCAGTGTGTGTATTACTGAATCATGATGACTATGCAAAAATGTGCCTTTACATGCTTGATGATGCTACTACATACCACATCTTGAGTTCTAATACTATGGCCAGGTACCATAAAGAATTAAAAACTATTCTTACATAAGCTAAAGAGTTTTTTTTTTACCTTCGCACTCCCGTATTGCAACCTTTTATGGACTACCTAAGGTTCACAAGGGGATGTTCCCCCTTAAAGTGTTGACCTATTGTGTCCAGGGTAGATAACCTCACACAGAATGTCAGCATTTATCTGGATTTAATCCTCCGTCAATTTGTCCTTGGGTTACCATCTTATAGCCGGGACACAACAGACTTGCTGTTAAAATTAGAGGATATCACATTGGATGATGAACATTGGCTGTGCGCCATTGACGTTGAAGCCCTATACAGTTCAAACCACACCCAGCGGGTTTGGCAACCATTAATTTCTATCTAAAAAGTAGGAGTGTCCATTTGGTCCCCCATAATACATTAATTATGTCAGTACTTAAATTCATCTTAATGCACAATTTTTTTTGTCTTTAACAACAGGATCTACCACCAGTTCAGGGGCATGGCAATGGGGTCCCCAGTGGACCCCACCTATGCCAATTTACTTCTGGGCTGGTGGAAGGAGACTATTGCCTTCAGCGACCACCACCTCCAATACTATGATCACATAGTGTTTTGGGGGTAGATACATAGACAAAGTCATTATTATCTGGTCTGGTACATCCCAACTCTTTCAAGAATTTGTAATAACGTAACAATAACAATATAGGCCTCAAATTTACTCATGAGATTAATAAAAACACTTTGAACTTCTTGGATGTTGTTCTAGAAAGAAATAATCACTAATGTATTAATACGAAAGTATTTAGAAAACTAACTGCAGGTAATAATCTGTTAAGATGGGAGAGTCACCACCCGACACCTCTAAAAAGAGGCATTCCCAAGGGACAGTATTACCGCATTCAAATAAATTGCTCCTCCGATCGAGCATTTGAAGCAGAAGCCCAAAAAATGACAACTATGTTCAAATAGAGGGGCTATCCGGACAAAATTCTAAGACAAGCTTATCAAAGTGCAAAACAAAAGGACATAGTTCAACTCCTACACCCCAGGGATCATGATCCAGTCAATACAACACCTTCATGGATCATCACCACCTTCGATGCGGCCACTAATGACAAATGATTCATTATTAACCAATACTGGCCCATTTTTAAATCTGACCCACTAGTGGGCCAATTTGTTGAAGACAGGACAGTCATCACCTATAGAAGAGCAAAAAATCTAAATGATCTTCTAGTTCACAGTCATTTCACACCTCCAAAAAAATATCTACCTGGCTGGATCATAACATTAAAGGGACATTTAGGTGTGGTGGTTGTATGTGATTTCATAAAAGTGTCAAAAACCTTCAAAAGATATACAGACAATCACAAATTTAGGAATTTCAATTATGTGAATTGTAAGACTGCAGGAGTAATCTACTTGCCCACATGCCCTTGCCCTAAAGGATATGTGGGGAAATACTCATAGAGAACTAAGATGTTGTGTCTTAGAACATGTAGGAGACATTAAGAACAGTGGGGATAAAACCCTATCCAATCACATGCACCTCCACCACTCGGACTTCCCCCTGAACATCTCCTTCCAGGCCATAGATACTTTCAAAATGAACATTAGAGAGGGCAATACTGATCAACAGCTCCTCCAATTGGAGGCGAGGTGGATATATATTGACTAAAAACTGTCACCCCCTTTGGTCTTAATGATTCTTTATAATTTACATCAGTTATTTAAATTTCAATCACGATCTTTTTCCTCCCCCACTGCTCTTTATGTCAAGTTGCTTATTTATCAATCTTTCATGCCATTATCTATATGTTCAATATCAGGAGGGGCTTGTCCCAACCCCATTTCTATCTTTTAATTTTTCATCTTCGTTGGCCTGGGTTTCTAGTTGTCTAACTTATACTTGACCCCGTAACTTCTTCATCCATCCATTCATATCTAATTCATTCAGTATCAGATATATTTATTTTGTATTTTATCTGTAAATATATTCTCTTTTCAATAGTTATCTCTGTTTTGTGTTTTTTTTCTTCTTTTTCATCACATTTATCTTATCATTAATGGCAGATCTGTGCTGTAGACCAATTTGTCTGTTCATGCGGCCCTTTTTCATAGTATTTTGTGATTGCATCCTAGTTCCGACATAGGTCTGCGTCACCGGTTCAGTCATTAACTCCAGCGCAGCATATAGCAATCTACTATAGGTGGAACACAGCTTGTGTTCCACTGTTACTCTAGCAACTCCAGCGCTGCGCAACCTCAGCGCAGCATAGCGTATCCCCGAGGTGGAATGCAGCTTGCGTTCCACCGTACTGGAAGTGACGCAGAAATGTGCTCCACTGGACCGGAAGTGATGCTGATGTACGTTCCACTGGACAGGAAGCACGGCACATTGACGTGCCGCATCAGGCTATCTAAGCGCTTGACACATGGCATCAACTCAGCATCGTCTCTGGGCTTAACTGCGACCACCATCCTACCTTCCTCTGATACACCTGGCACCAGGTCAGTATATGTATTGCCATGCGGTTATAACTTATGATGGCTTTACTAAGTACTCGGACGGCTATACATTAATGGATATCTCTATCTCAATGCTTCTCACAAGCTCTATCTTGCTTTCCTGCTGGTGCCATATATATCTTCAGCACTTCTCAGTACCAGGTCAGTTAGCCCCAGTTCACTTTCTCCTCAGTGGCTCTTTATTTTGCAATTGTTTTTATTGACATCGATTTATAGAAGGGTCTTATATTATTTTATTGTATTACAGTCCACAACACTACTTTTGCTATCAGTAGGATACATTATTGGCCTAGGTTGTATCTTTTGCTAGCCCTTCCATTTTTGGTAAGTGGCATTTGGAATTATATGTGCTGATACATCTTTTCAGTTTCAGGTTTTGGGGTCAGTTATGAATATCAATTTATATTTTATCCTCCTTGCCTATTCATCTATAACTATGGTCTATATCAGAGGCCTTCAACTCTCTGTCTTATAGGAACAGAGGAATACATTGGGTTACCACGTGCATAACAACTTGCTGAGATTGGTAAGCTGTTTCTTCCTGTCATGCTCCATCATGTGCAATATTATATTGCTATTTTCTTAGTGACATTAGTATTTATTTGTTTCTTTTACAGTCAGCATCAACCCCCTACAGAAGTTCAACTAGGGTCAATTTTACATAAGGCCATGCTCATTGCGTTATGTAATCAGCATTTTATATGTGAACCCATATGTGTAACCCATGCTATGTCATCCATCTTGTGACCTACCTATGTGACTCAGTGATCTATTCTGACATGACATTTACTTTGACTGTAGCCTATATCTAACTCTATACATTAGACTGGTTGACACCTACTAACCCAGTGTACTAACACTTTACAGTAACCAAGTGTACTAACGCTGCATCAATATCATAGCATTTTTGTTTATTCATGCTTTTATCCCATTGTGGTTTCCTATTACTCCCTGATGAGCCCTTGCAGCCTATGGGCAAAGCACATTGGCAAGAGAGGTTCACCACTTCACTGTATGTATATATATATATATATATATATATATATATATATATATATATAGATAGATAAATATATATGTGTATTGTATATAATTCCCCATCCCTATTCCACACTTAGGTCTTAGGAGTCCCCCTATGTGAGCCAGGGTGTTTAGCATAGGTACTCACCTGTATCCTTCTCCCAATCCCAACACTTTCTTGAGGTACACTATAAATTTTGTGTAATTTTATCATTTTTTTTATCAAGTAAAAGTTATGTTTTACTACATCAAGAGCCTAATTGGTGATTTTCTACTTAGATTTACATTTATATTTATTCACCAAGGGACACTCCATAAAGCTGGTCTTGGGATCCAGACATCATTTACCTAAGTGTTGTGTCACTTGTACCGTGCTCTGTATGTAGTATTTCTGTTTGGTATTCTGACCTGTGTTAATCCATGTTTTGGAGTTTGGCTTTTGAAGTTTTCTCTGGAGTCTGTTCAGACTCATCCATTTCTCAGACCAGTGTTCCGTGTATTATAGTTCTGTTTCCTTCTAGGCCAGTATCCTGATGACACGGTGGAGTGTGCCTGCTGGCTAGAAGTATATTTGGAGTTAGTATTGTTTTCCCTCTATGTTTGGAGTGGGGAGTCTAGTTTGTTCTCTGTTCAGTGTCCAGTGTGAACAGTGTTTTATGTTTCCTGATCTGTTTAGTGTTTTAGATTCAGTTCATCTGTTCATCCCCTTCATCTCCTTTTTTCTGCTGTATGCTTATTCCATATCTAGCTTTGTTCATTTATTCATATATGCCATTTATTTTGATTCCTTTTTTTGAACTGTATGTTTGTATGTTATATCCTGCCCTATTTGTAAAGTTATATCCTGTCTGGTTTATCTGGTTAGGATGGCCTCAACCGTGGTGGTGTTCCCTAACGTACAATACAGTTATCTCTGTAAGTTTATTTGTAATTTCTTACTGTATTGTTGATTAGGGAATAACCCCTTGATTGAAGCCCCCCTATAAGGCAGGATCAGAGGGTTGGACAGCATTACTTTCAGAGATTTAGGTTGGTGATTTGTTGTCATTTCAATATTTCATTTTAACGTGCTGCTGGAGTTCGCCGGGATCCCCATCAGCGGGACCCCCGCAATCAGACATCTTATCCCCTATTCTTTGGATAGGGGATAAGATATCTAGCAGTGGAGTACTCCTTTAATGGTGTCAACTTTGTATTTCATTCTGGTGGTTTTGATGGCAAGAACAACATAGCCTGCAGGGGGAGCAATTCTTGCAATCAAAAACACCAGAAACCCAAAACCAAAAACACCAGAGATCCAATTGTGAGTCAATGTGATCCATCAGGATCAGTTAGGTTCTATTGGGCTATGAATTAGTCATACTGATCATAGCTGCGTTGTAGGGTCATGATGATGATTCCGTGAACAGAGGCTAACATACAGGGCTGTTATGCAAGTTTAATGGGGATACAATTAGTCACAATATTCTGCTACCATCTGACTCCTTGTGACTTTTGTCAATATAAAGGTATAATCACAAGATGCAGGAACTGTGTGTTTGCCTACGATCAGATGAGAAAAATCAACAAAACAATATAATTTATCAGCCGCCTGCAGTAGTATGTATATTTTCTTGAACCTGTGTTTGTATGTTGATGTTAGTGTTTTTTCTAAGATGTGTAACAGGGACTCATCCAGGACTATCATGCCGCCTTATAATGTGTGGCCTCTCTATTTGACTATATGTATAGCCAAATATTTATATAGCTGTGACCTCCCCCAGTAATGTTCACATCAGTTACTTAAAAGTATGCAAAATTAAATGAAATAGAAAAATTATAAACCTTAGTTGAGCTAAGATTTTCAATGGGAAATAACAATAAATCCTCTCCAAGGTCATTTCAGCTTTATTTGACCAATATGGTTCCAGATGTTGTATAGCATTAAAGGGGGTATTCAACTGCTAAACATCATATTCCCTATCCAAAGGATAGGGAATAAGTTGTTAGATCACGGGGGGCTCGCCGGTGGGACCCCCGCAACATCTGGGCTGGCAGCGGCGGCATTCAGAACACAGAAGCTGCAAGTCACACCATGCCCCCTCGATTCATGTCTATGAGAAGGGGCTTTACGGCTAGGACATAACCGTCAAGCCTCCTCCATAGACATGAATGGAGGTGGCGTAGTGGCTGTGATCACCAGTCATCCGGCACAGAGCGGAGTTCGCTCCATGCACCAGATGACTGGTGTACCATAGTGGAGATCGCAGGGGTGTCCCAGCGGCGAGCCCCCCACAATCTAACATATTAATTCCTATCCTTTGGATAGAGGATAAGATGTTTGGCAGCAGAGTACCCCTTTAAAGCCCTGCACATGACAGATCTTATAGGTGATGGAAGCCATAATCCAATATGGTTATCTGTAACTCATGACTGGTGACTTGTTTTTTGGTGACTGGGGTCTTTTTATACATATTTACCAGGATGTAATGCACAAAGAATGTCAATACTATGACATGTCTGGGAACACATCTTATTATATGTAGACATGGAGAAAAAATTATTAAAAAATTAACAAATATGTTTTATAAAGAAAAATAAACTGAGAAACCGCTTAGACCAGAAAGAAAGTAAGAAGGGGAAGATAAGATGAAGGACTCCAAGAGGATGTAGAAACTTAGTATAATTTGCTTATATTTAAATCTAACACTGTAACTGTCACATACGTGCCTGTCTCGGGTTCCCACAGTTCTGTTTTCTTCTGTGTACAAAGCAGGCATAGTTCATTACCCTGACAATGCCCCCGCAGCTGTGACAAACCCATCAGAGGGTGGGGAGCCTGGTACAATAGAATTGGTCCCGATGTCCATGACTCTCTAAGAGTATGGATATCTATCTCTGAGGATAAGTCCATGCACATTTCTTTTTGGAGCACAGTTTTTCAGCGCAATCGCACCAGATCACCCTCTGGAGGGTTAGTGTCAGCAAATCTGCCTAATGCACAGCCGGTCAAATGACATGCCTGATGTCTTCATGTGCAAAGTCCTATCTTGGAATGACTCATAGTTTGAGTGGATTGAAAGTTTGAGATGTTCCTTTTTTTTTGTTGTAACAAGTGTCAGTATCATGGTCTCTGCCTTCCTCATTGGAGGTGGGTTCTCTGCCCATCTCTTATGCATGGTTGATTGTTTATTTGTAGATATGAGGTCACTCTTGGGAGGTTAAATAAACCCCCTCTTCGCCTTTTTTTAACCATAGCCCACATGCCTCTTAACAAAGCCACAGTAGTGGTGAAACATTGAGGGAGATTGTGTCTTCTTGGTTTTAAATTGCTGTGTAGTTGGTCTCAAAAACTATGATATGGGACAGGAAAACTTTTTGCCCTACATGAAACTTGCATTGGTCTCCAGCAAATTACGCTACTATATACATATACTGATGTGAACATTTTTAGTCTTGTGTGTCTATTCCTATTTTCAATAAAGATTCAAATTCTTGTATTAGTTGTTAGTGGCTGGGAAATAAAGTGACTACTTCGATGATTTCAAAGTTTTTTTCAAATATAAAGGCATAATCACAAGAAGCAGGGACTGTGTGTTTTCTTATAAATAAATAAGAGAATAATAATAATAATAATAAAACAATTTTACTTCAGCCACAAGCAGTAATGAATTATAGTGTGAATAGTCACTTGTACCTGTCATCTGTATGTTAATGCTAGTATTTTTTCTTTGATTTGTAACATGGACTCATTAGTGTTGAGCGGCATAGGCCATATTCGAATTTGCGAATATTCGCGAATATATGGACGAATATTCGTCATATATTCGTGAATATTCGCATATTCGTAATATATGTATGCGTATGCGAAAATTTACATATGCGGAAATTAGCATATAAAAAATTTGCATAAACCAAAATTTGCATATGCGCAAATTAGCGTATGCTAATCTTCGCATATGCGAAAATTCGCACACCAGTCTCACACAGTAGTATTAGAGCCTTCTTTACACCACATAAGCTGGAAGCAGAGAGGGATGATCACTGTGATGTGTACTGTGAAGAAAAAAAAAAAAAAAAAACAATATTCGTAAATACGAATATATAGCGCTATATTCGCAAATATTCGCGAATTCGCGAATATGCGATATTTGTGAATAAAATTCGCACTGCGAATATTCGCGAGCAACACTAGGACTCATTCAGTACTGCCATGTTCTATTATAATATTGGTGTGTTAATATGTTTCCGACAGACCTTTGGTTCCCAATAGCCATGTATGACCTCCTTTTGTGAATGTCTTATAGCCCTATACGACCACCTGTCATTAGTTACCTCCATTATGCCTATTGGACATGCTTGGTCTCCTTTCTTGACAACTCATGGTAAAGCACAGTTTCCTCTCATGACGTCTTATGAATATTAGCTAAAAGCTTGAAGCTTGTCATAGTGCATTGGGGCCCCAATCTGGAGATCACAGGGAATCTCCCCTTCTCTTACACGAGATCTAACACTTACCACCATAAAACAGTATGGTAATAATATTAAGTCACTGTGTGGTGAGGTACAATTCTTGAAATGGGATGCCAAGGGGTACTCTTGGGAACCACTAAGTTAATTTATTGTTGTGTTGATAGTGTAGTTTACACCAATTCAGGTAAAAATGTGTGCAGGTGGGTATTGTACACGGCAAATTTTTCACAGTATGGAATGGGGAGGGAAGGGGGGGGGGGGCAGAGTGCCTGGGCTGCTTTTTAGTCCCAGTCCGGTCCTCATTCATGGTTACTGGACATCAATCAAGGCTTGTATAATTGATAGGACATGAAAGTGATAAAGATCTCACCATGATAAAGAAAACAAACAGGTTTAGTATATGTCACTTTATTACAGTTTTACTATAAAGCAAACACGGAACAAAGCAACGCATCAGATCCAAAGTCTTCAGGCTCTTATGATGCCAAAATGATGAAGCGAGGTCTCTGTGCTATTATAACTCCACAGTAAGGTCTCCTAACCAAAGGGGCTCCCAATGAATTTATAACATATAACCTACAGCTTTTTTTTTTTTTTTTTTTTAAGAATAAAGATTCTTGGCAATATTTATTGAAAAAAAGAATGTCCCCTGGGATTGTGATACACAACATCTTTTAATATTAAAGGGTAGAGATGAGCGAACCAAACCTGTAGAACACAACAACTAAATAAATCGCCCCACGAGAAAGGGATTGTACAGTACAACCATACAGCAAGTGTGCCCATAAGGCACTTATTCCCTCATAACCCCTTCTCTCATAAAACATAACTTTTAATTGCACTTTTAAAACAGAGGAGAGATTAAAAACAACATCAATTCTCCACTGATATTGTAGTCCTCTATCCTCTCCAATATTTATATTGTGGACAACTGTTCTTACTGATAAGAACTAGTTATATTTATATTGGAGAGAGATATTCAGTGCTGAACCAGCACTGATTAGAGTCTCAGTTATGTCAGTGTGGAGGCAGTAGCACCTACAGTATGCACTGCTTCTCACTTAAATCCTCATGTAACAGTGGACAATAGTGCAAATTAAAATAAAGATGCTGCTAACACCCTACATGTTTCGCCACTATGCGTGGCTTTCTCAAGGATGACATGTAGAAAACGTTTAGCAGTCATCATTTTTGGATCTTAAAAAATCTGTGCAGTGTGTTTTTAAACAAAATGTTATTAACCACCAGAAAGCATCTATTTACCCATAGTTATACATTTTGGCTGCGTCCACACATGTCCTGTCTGCTGCTGCATTTCCTAAAATAAAGAAGAACTTTATGCATCATGTAATCCGGTGGTGAGTGCCTCCTGTATCTGCCTTACATAGTTATACATTTTGATCTAACTTGGAATTTAACTTTGCCTTATAAACAGCTATTAAGCGCTTAGATTAATTCCTTGGTGACCTAACAGTATTAGGCAGGACTTTTAGTTTACTCGCTTGGCCTGAACCAAGCTTCTTGCCAAAGTTAGGTAAACTGGCCAGGTCAAAATTTTGGAAAGTATACTCCTTTCTTTTAAAGAGGTATTTCCATCTGACAGTATCCCTGATCTGCAGCATAGGAAATAACAAACTGATCGGTGAAGGCCCAACTGCTCAGACCCAGTTATCCCAAGAATAGGGACAAAATTGTCCCTTGAATAAACTGTACACACCCCATGTGCATCTACAATCATTTGCTATACGATCACAAAAGCTTACAGAGTGCTAAACCAAGCAATGTGCGTCTGGCCCCCAATGGAAGAAATGGAACACTGGCCGAGCACATGTGATGCACACAATTAATTCTGGGGACAATCTTGTCACTGTTTTCAGGATCAGTAATCAGACCTTCACTGATCAGCTTGTTATCCCCATACTCTAAGTAGGGGATATTTTATTCATATAGGAATACCTCTGTAAAGACAGGACAATTATATTAACATATACATATATCAAGCGCTGGACACAAACGAATAAATTAACAAGATTTGCAAAAAATATTCTGGGTAAATAAAGTCATAGAGGAAGCTACGTTATAATTATTCTATCCTGATGTATAGCTTTACATATGAACTCTGGACATACAGACTTAACTTGTAAAATTTACTCAGACTTATTTCTCTTTGTGAGCTGCTACAAATATGACACCCTTATGGTCAATGAGGTCACTCACACCCGTGACCTTCTTACTCACAAGGGTATCAATAACAAATCCTTCTCCAACTAGAGCTCTCCTGACAAAATCCTCATCATATGAGAGTACATGAATCTTGTCTTTCCCCACTGTGAAATATGTTGTCTCTAAATCCCCAAATAATATAAGGTGTCCTCCAGGTTTCAGTAACCCAGAGAACTTCCTCAGATATCTTATGTAATCATCTTTATCTTTGCTGATAACATCTACAGGGAATCTCCCCTTCTCCTGCATAAGATCTAACACTTTACACCATAAAACTGTATGGTAATAATATTAAGTCACTATGTAGTGAGGTACAATTCTTGAAATTTGGATGTCAAGGGGTACTATTCGGAACAATGAGTTAAGTCATTGATGTGTTGATAGTGTAGTTTACATACTTAATTGTAACAGATGTGACCAAGTCAGGTAAAAATGTGTGCAGGTAGGTATTGCACGCTGATAAGTTTTTACAGTATGGAAGAGGGGGATGGGGGGTGCTAGAGTGCCTGGGCTGCTTTTTAGTCACAGTCTGGTCCTCAATCAAGGCTTGTAATATTTATGGGACATGAAAGTGATAAAGATCTCACCATGGTAAAGAAAACAAACAGTTAAGTGTAGTATATGTCACTTTATTACAGTATTACTATAAAGCAAACACGGAACAAAACAAAGCAACAGATCTAAAGTCTTCAGGCTCTTATGATGCCAAAATGATGAAACAAGGTCTCTGTGCTATTATAACTCCACAGTAAGGTCTCCCAACCAACTCTCGACATGTGAACTCTGGACATACAGACTTAACTTTAAAATGTACTCAGTCTTATTTCTCCTTGTCAATGAGGGGACTCACACCTGTTGTCTTCTTACTCACAAAGATATCAATAACAAAACCTTCTGCAACTAGAGCTTTCCTGACAAAATCCTCATTATATGAGAGTACATGAAGCTTGTCTTTCCCGACTGTGAAATATGTTGTATCTAAATCCCCAATTAACATGAGGTGCCCTCCAGGTTTCAGCAACCCTGAGAACTTTCTCAGATATCTGATGTAGTCATCTTTAATTTGGCAGCTAACATCTAGGAGCCAAGCACTGATGATACAATCGGCTGGTGGTAAGACTATTGGATCCCTTATATTTTCTTTCTCAAGGTCACATTTGGTCACATGTTGAGCGGCTTCTCTCACTGTTTCTTCTTTGTCCTGTAACTGGGCACTGAAATACATGGAAAAAATTTAAGAAAGTGATTGTTCAACATTTCACCTGAAGAGGGAAGAAGGAAAACTGAGACCTGGATTACTGGTAATGTGATGTGATGTCTGGTTATTATGAGTAGTAGGGGATAAACTTTATCCAAAGTAGATAAAATTGCACACAGATTGAGCTAAAATGGTCAGAGATAGTTAAAACATTGTTTTATCATACAGTTTGACTGGACAAGCCTCTGTCAATAGGAAACAGATACACAAATAGTAGAAATAACTATTTCAAAGCAAAAATGTGAAAACGTGAAAGACACTAGGAAATATTTTGACTAGGAAAGATAGCAAGTGAATGGATGAGCTGGTGCAAGCTGAGGTCAGGCTCTGGTCCAGAGCCCTACTTCATATACCAAACAGATATGCAGCAGCACTCCAGATATAGCGATCAAATGGTGGCTTTTATTCATTCACGTAAGACATAAGATTAATGTCGCGGTTCTCAATATACACAAACTTATGGAGACCAACATTGAGGAGAGGTCACGAGAGGTGAACGAAACATCGCTACCCTTTGGTGATTGAATAAAAGCCACCATTTGATTATTATATCTGGAGTGCTGCTGCATATCTGTTTAGTATATGAAGTGAGGCTCTGGACCGGAGCCTGACCTCAGCTTGCTCATCCATTCACTTGTTTTGTGCTACTCCACCTCCTTGGAATTTATTGTTGATCAGAAGAGCTTGCCCCATTTCTTTAGGATCATCATGGAACTTAAGAAATGAGGACCTACAGGCTTTAACTCCAAGTGTTTTTTCCTACACCAACCAGGATGCGGATCTTATTCAACAAAACATGGGATGCGATCAATCTTTTCTACATGTTCCTTCCACTATTGATTTACTATTGAGGACTGCGCATACAACCTCATGATAATGCCTATTACCATCAGAGTAACGTACCCATTATCATGAAATGTTAAATAAATACTCTCTAGATATGATTTTTCTCAATTTGTAATTCCTGCACAAAGACATTACTTCTACTGCAGCTAGAGTGACTGAACTAGAGGACTCTTTACGTAAAGCCTTACCTAAGGTAGATTGCCAACAACTACTAGATTAACAAAAGTCCTTTTAGAAGAAACTTCAGAGTGACCAAGAAGATGCAAAATGGCTAAAGTGGGCCAAAGATCAAAATTATTACTCATCTGGAAATGTATATAATTGGGACTTAAAGTTGGCTAACTCAAGGCCAGTAGGACCAGAAAAGCAGGGGATAATGCCACCATTTGGAACAAGAAACGTGAAAACACAGTGACTACTTCAACTGCAGCGGATCCTTCTTTAGGACTTATAAAGAATCATTAAGACCAAAGGGGGTGACAGTTTTTAGTCAATATATATCCACCTCACCTCCAATTGGAGGAGTTGTTGAGCAGTATTGCCCTCTCTAATGTTAATTTTGAAAGTATCTATGGCCTGGAAGGAGATGTTCAGGGGGAAGTCCGAGTGGTGGAGGTGCATGTGATTGGATAGGGTTTTATCCCTTCTGTTCTTAATGTCTCCTACATGTTCTAAGACACAGCATCTTAGTTCTCTATGAGTATTTCCCCACATATCCTTTAGGGCAAGGGCATGTGGGCAAGTAGATTACTCCTGCAGTTTTACAATTCACATAATTGAAATTCCTAAATTTGTGATTGTCTGTATATCTTTTGAATGTTTTTGACACTTTTATTAAATCACATGCCTTACAACCACCACACCTAAATGTCCCTTTAATGTCATTTTTACATACCGTAGGGTGGCGGCAGAAGCTGAATGTGGAGGGTCACTGACTGACCGTCCAGGGACGGAATGGCGGCACGTGCCCACCCGTGCCCGCCCGCTGCAGCCTCCTGACCGCCCGCACCAGCAGGTTTTGGGTGGGGTCCCACGGGATCCCAATCCCAATACAGGGCTCTACTGTGTATCATACCTTTGCCATTGCTTACATTGTGTGAGCTCCCGACAGGAGAAAGTGGGTGTTCCCCAGCAGGCAAGACGTTACTGAAGCCTGTGAGAGCTATGCCTCCCCATGCCTCGCACACACTTCCTAAGTTTGGTCTCCTGCCAGGCTGAGAGAAGACTAAACTAACTGTTTGACTTGTGGCAGAGAACAGAACACAGCTACCTAGAGGCCATTTTTTCAATCACATTAAAAAAATATAAAGTTTGAGAATTTTAACAACAAGTAAATACCAATGTGTCTTATAATTACATATAGAATAATATATTAAAAGTTTAGTTTTGTGACAGGTATTCTTTAAAGGTCCTTACTCTAGCCTGCCATGTTTTCACGGTGTGGCTATAATAAGGTAGAGTGGCTCTCCCGTTCCTGGGTTCCTGCTGTAACTACCCGAAGGGGAGAAACCTCCTCTCTAGGTAGTTAAACCCTTCACATGATGGTCAAATCATGATCACAGCATTTGGAGAGTACTGCTTACCTGCAGCAGTGGCCCTTCGATCCCCAGCTCCTGAGACTTGTTTCCATGGCAGCCGGGGGTCTTGTGAAGGCCCCAGGATTTCTATAGGTATCCAGCCATGCTGTGCAGCATGGCCAGGTACAATGCCTGTCAGCATAAAGCTGACGGGCTAAAGACACTGCACTAGAGAACTAGTGCTGGGTATCACACAAGCTGTCAGTCACCTTTTGAGTCTAGTGAAAAAAAAAATGTACATAAGTAATAACTAAATCCCCACCACAAAAAATTTTAAATATATTTCCCCTTTATATCCCTTTGTTATACATAAATCCTAAAAAAAAATATGTATGACATTGCTAAATCTGCAATGATCCAAACAATAAAATAATTTTATTACTTATCCATTAAATGAAACGCTTCTTAATCCGCCTCCCAACAAAAAAGAAAAAAAAAATTTAAAAGTCATGTTTTCCAACCAATAAATCTGCTAGGTTTTTTTTGTAAAAAATTAGCCCCAACATAGCATCGTCAAGTTATGGATCTTGTAAAGTGGCAACACTTTCTTTTACGGAATGTAGTAAAAAAAAACTATATAAATTTGGTATCACTGTTATCATACTGACCCACAGAATAAAGCTACAATGTTATTCTCACTGTACAGGGGATGGTGTCAATTTAAGATGCAAGAAAGAGCTTATATCTTTGTCGATGAAAAAAGAAAAAAAAGTTATGGCACTTGTGAGCCAACAATAGAAAAAAGGAAAAAAAAAATCCTTGGGCATTGAATGGGTACGCTGCCCCTAGACAACTTATCCCCTATTCAATGAATAGGGGATAAAATCTCTGATGACAGGGGTCCCGCTGCAGCGCCCCAGACATCCAGTGCACGGAGCAAAGTTCGTTCCGTGCTTGATGAGTCATGATATAGGGGCCGGAGTATTGTGACATCCCCCCCCCCCCCGTGATGTCATACCCCACCCCCTCAATGCAAGTCTATGGGAGGTGGTGTGGCAGCCATCACACCTCCTCCCATAGGCTTGCATTGAGGGGACGGAGTGTGACATCGTGAGGGAGCGGAGCCATGACATCACAATACTCCAGCCCCTGACATCAGGCACAGAGTGAACTTTGCTCCGTGCAGCTGATGACTGGGGGCAGAGTACCCCTTTAAGTCCAAAAGCATGCCAGGGGAAGAGGTTAATGCTTTAAATAAATATATAACAAATCTCGACTGACTCATAAATAATTCATGTTAATAACATCTTATTATGTCAATAACGCTTACATCTTATTATCATGTTTTGTAATATGATTCCTGGTTATTATATAAAGACCTGTAGCTCCGGTGTAGATACAGTCACCTGTCTGTGATAGAAGATTACACGATGGATTCCGGCTCCCGTAAGATCTATCATGTTCATGGATTTGATTCCAAACTATTCCTGGAACATTACTATTCAGATAAACCTAAAAAGGTCTTTAAGGAGGATTTCTTGAAATTTACTATTGAAAATCTCTCCAAAGCTTTCGTTACAAGTATGTATGTTTCCAATTTTTTAGAGTTTTATTATCTTACCTCTAACAATATTTCCACCACATACCCACACACCATTCTGCTGCCCCTAAAGAGAGGAGAAATTCAAATTAGTTGATATTAACCCTTTGACTACACAGCCAATTTTAGCCTTGAGGACACAGGACATTTTCATTTTTGCACTTTTGTTTTTTTTCCCATCCACAGAGCTATACAAGGCTTTTTTTTGCGCGCGACCAATTGTACTTTGTAGGGACGCTTTTCACTTTACCAGAAAAAAGTGACATGTTATCTTTATTCTGTGGCTCAATACAGTTGAAACAACACCCATCTTTGAATGCTTTTCTATTATTGTACTGTAGTTTTAATTGATATATATACCGTATTTTTTGCCCTATAGGACGCACCGGCATATAAGACACACCCAATTTTAAAGGTGCAAAATCTAGAAAAAAAAGATTCTGAACCCAACAGTGATCTTCAACCTGCGGACCTCCAGATGTTGCTAAACTACAACCCCCAGCATGCCCGGACAGCCGTTGGCTGTCCGGACATGCTGGGAGTTGTAGTTTTGCAACATCTGGAGGTCCGCAGGTTGAAAACCACTGGTATAGGAGGTAATACTCACATGTCCCCGCCGCTCCGGACCCGTCACCGCTGCCCTGGATGTCGCTCCATCGCTATCACCGCGTCCCCGTTGTGTCCCCGTCGCTCCGGACGTCTTCTTCGCCGGGATCCATGCTCTCCGTCGCCGTCATCACGGCGCCGTCATCATGCGTGCACGACAACGTGATGACGTCGAAGGAGAGCACCGGCCATGCAGGGGATTGCGGCACAGAGCAGACACCAAGGAGGCAGGTAAGGTCCCTCCCGATGCAGCCGGGTTAGTGTCACTTTCCTCAGTGTTCCACTCACAGAAATATTGTTTTATTTTTGATAATCTTTTTTGATACTCAGGACTGATCTTTTTTGATATTGTTTTCTTTTTCCCCCTCCTTTGAGTGAAGGATGTCAGTTAACCTCGTGTTCTTTAGTGTGAGCTCCACGTCTCTTTTTGTATTAGTGTCACTTTCCCTTCAGACGCGGCGGTCAGCTTTGATCTGAAGGGTTAATACAGGGCATCACCGCGATCGGTGATGTCCTGTATTAGCAGCGGGTCCCGGCCGTTGATGGCCGCAGGGACCGCCGCAATAGGTGTGTATTCGCAGCTTAAGACGCACCAACTTTCCCCCCCAGTTTTGGGGAAGAAAAAGTGCGTCTTATACGGTGAAAAAAATACGGTTTATATATATATATATATATATATATATATATATATATACACACTTTGCTTTTTATTATATCTTTTTTTTCTGGGATGTGATTTGACAGAAAATCAGCAATTTTGGAATTTAGTTTTTTTTTATGCTTACGCTATTCACTGTACAAGATCATTAACAAAATATTTTAATACATCAGACATTTCCGCATGCGACAATATCATATATGTTTATTTATTGATTTTATTTTTATTTTTTTTCTTGTAAAATAAGAAAAGCAGGGAATTACATTTTTTTTTATAGGGGAAAGCCTTTATTAAAAAAAAATGTAAAACTTTTTTTTTAAACCTTTTTAGTCCCTATAAGGGACTATTTATAGAAATCTTTAGATTACTAATACTCAGTAGGCAGTGTTATCTACAATCTACTTTTCTGGTCTGCTAGAAGGCAGACCAGAGAAGAGGATTGCCGCAGAAAGCTGGGAGCTTGTAAGTGGAGCCATATTTACTGATTACTCGAGTATATGCAAAAAAAGGAAACAGAAAAGAGAGCGCACTAATGTACCATGATTCTGTATGTATAGGAGATACACAGGGGAACAGAGACTGGTGCGCTCACCTGGGGGTGTTGTGTTACAGACACAACACCGTTGAGGGCTTGTTTCCCAGATCCCTGGGAGGTAGTGGTGGAAGAGCTGCTGGGCACCCGTTCATCTCGGGAACTGGTCCTGGACGTCTGGTATAAGGAAAAGGATAGTGGAATCCCGGTTCCACAAAGAAGCGGTGCTTGGTAGCGCTCGTTTCCAACGAGAGGTGAAAAATTGTAATCCACGAACTCGGATATGGCATAAAGAAAAGAGTCTTTATTCGCACATGCAATAACAAAAGGGATAACGCGTTTCGAGGGGCGGAGACCCCCTCTTCGTCAGATCCAATCATATGTTGGGATAGGTTCCCGTCCCATTTATACAGAATAAAGCCAGCGAAAAAATACACACTGGCGAATCAAATTGCGCTGCACAATATACATCCTATTTAAATGTACATATCAATAATCAATAATATATATACACATTAAAAAGATTAAAAGAATTCCCGCTGGAAAAAGAGGAAGGGGAGAAAAGTTCAGAGAAAAAAACTATAATGATAGTATGCTCACTCATAGATCCCAGGTTGAGGGTTCGGGTGGCTCCCTTGTTTGGGCCGCCAATGGTTGTAATAAAGTTCAGTGGTCCAGTGCCGTGATTCCTGGTGAGATGAAAAAACGCATAGCAGAGGAGGAACTGGCCACACAGGAGATGGGAGACCGTTCTCCCGGCCGAGAATTGCTCCAGGTAGATGTCAGATCACCGCATCGGCGGAGCTCCACGAGACACACTGCACCTGACCTTCTCCGGGTTAGAAGGCACGGAGGATGGGGGGAATCGCAGGCTTGAAAGCAGTGGCTCGGCTCCACGGAGTAGTGAGTGGGTTAACTGTGTCTTACTACCGCATCCATTGCGAAATGCAGTGCACATCCTTAAAAGGTATTTTTGAGTAATATAACCATACTGGTGAATTTATTTAGATATTAGTCTTCTACTAGCTCTTCTTGGGCCCTGAGGTATTCATTATTTGTGATGATTCACACACCTGGATATTAGGTTTTACTGGACATATTCAAATTGATTCAATGTATAAGTTCTACTGCCTCATTAAGACCATACGGTTGAAGTGATTCCAACCTATATATCCAGAACATTTCCCTCTTTGCCAGGGCTTCTGAACGATTGGTGATATGGTTGGGAATGTGATCAATTGGAATAATGGAGAATGAATTTGCAACACCTTTGTGTTTTAAAGTGATGTGCCGTGACAGGCTGTGTTTCATATAGCCCTTCTTGATGTTACTTCTATGTTGGTTGGTCCTTAAATGCAGTTTCTGTGACGTGCGACCAACATATTGTAACCCGCAGCAGCAGTTGATTAAGTAGATCACATATTGGGACTGACAGGTAAGATGGAATTGTATGTTGAATTTTTCTCCTGTATGGTGACTTGAAAAAGAGGTATTGGGGTTGGTTATTGTTTTACAGCACAGGCATCTTTTGGTGTTGCATCTGAATGCCCCTTTCTTTTGGCTCGTTTCCATAGATGTTGTTGCTTTTTTCTTTTGTTTCTTTAGACGGCTTGGAGCCAACATATTTTTTAGGGAGGGGGCCCTTCTAAAGGTCATTGAAGGTTGTACAGGTAAAATATCCTTGAGGTACGGATCGCATCTCAAAAGGCCCCAATGTTTTTTTAGGATGTTCCTAATTTTCGAATGGCCGGTTGAATAGGTGGTAATAAAGTTACCGGCGAATTTCTTAGTATTAGAGATCTTTACTAGACCAGTCTGTCTATTAATGGTTTCATTCTTTTGTTCATCCTTAGTTTCCACTTTCATTTTTTTTAGCCATCTGTGATGAAGCTAAACAGTCAACCTGGGTGAGTAGCAAAGTTTTGTGGTATGCATTCTCTACCAAGGATTTAGGATATCCTTTCACTTTGAAACGTTTTTTTTAGGGTTTTGGATTGTGTAATGAAAGTTCTTGTCTCCGTGCAATTTTTCCTGATTCGTCGGAATTGGCCATATGGAATATTCAGTTTCCATTTATTGTAATGGCCGCATAGGAATGGAACATAACTGTTTGAATCTACTGACTTGAAATGAGTAGAAGTGATGATTTGGTTGTTAGTATGTGAGATTTGGAGGTCTAGGAATTCAATGGTCATGCTTGAAATATTCGGGGTCAAAGTATGGCCCCAGTTGTTTTCATTAATTTCTTTAATTAATGTTTCCAGTTCTTGTGGGGAACCTCTCCATAGTAAGAACAAATCATCTATATATCTTTTATAGATGACTGTGTTGTTCTGGAATAAGGGGTTCCTTCTGAGGAAAATGTCTTCAAATTGGCCCATAAAGAGATTGGCATACGACGGGGCGACCCTAGTCCCCATGGCCGTTGCTTTTATTTGGTGGAAGGTCGCCCCGTCGTATGTGAAAAAATTATTCTTTAGAATGGTTTCTAGACACTTCATAAGAAATGAGGTCTGTTCCGGTGGCATAATGGGATCATTTTCTAAGTAGAAAGCCGTACATGCTAAGCCCAGATCAGGTTTTATATTGGAGTACAATGCTGATACGTCCATAGTAACCAGCAGCATGCCTTCCTCCCATGTGACATCTTTGAGGGTAGTAATTAATTCGTCCGAGTTTTTTAAATAGCTCGGTATTTTTTGAACATAGGGTTGGAGTATCAGATCAAGATACTGTGAGATGTTACTGGTTATGCTGTCTATGTCATATGATGGGTCTTCCGGGTGGGTGGGTGTATCTGATCTTTATGAATTTTAGGCAGATGGTAATAAAATGACATTTTTGGGTTGGGTATCCATAGAAAGAGTTTTTCTTTTTTCGTGAGTATTTTTTGTTGTAAGCCCTTCTCTAGGAGGGTGGATATTTGGATTTTTAGTTCTGGTAAAGGATCGTTCGCTACTCGTTGGTAGTAGGAGGTGTCTCCTAGTATTTTCCAGGCTTCAATGTTATAGTCATTGTAGTTCTGAATAACGACTCCGCCACCTTTGTCCGCAGGGCGGACCACAATGTCCGTATTGTCCTGTAGGGTTTTTAATGATGTTTGTTCATTTTTTGAGAGGTATCCCTCTTTAGAATAGGAGGGAAATTTATCAGGGAGAGATTTAAATTCCTCTGCTACGGAATCGTGGAATGCCCTTAGTAGATGTCCCTGGCTGTTTGTTGGGTAAAATTTTTACTTGCTTCTGACTGTGGGATGGATCCCCAAAATTCCGGTTGTATATGATTCAGCGATTTTTTTTGGTGTTATTGGGTAGTATGAAATGACGCTGTAAGGTAAGTTTCCTAGTAAACCTATGCAAGTCAAGAAACAAGTCGAATTTTTTGGGATGATATTTAGGGCAAAAAGAGAGACCTTTTTGTAACAAGGATAATTCACCCTCATTAAGGGTGTGATCAGATAAGTTGAAAATTTTAATAGTTTGATCCTTTGTGGCAGTGGAAGTTTTGGAATCCTTTAGGAATTCCGTTTTAGTTTTTCGTTGTTGTTTGTGTTTACCCCCTCTTGTGCCACGTCTAATTTTCTTTTTTTGGCTTTCCCTGGGGTGAAATAATCCATTATTGTTCTCGTTTTGTTGTTGCCTTCCTCTAAAAAATGGTTCTGAGGTCCCTTGATGTGACTAGGATTTCCTACCTCGGGATGAGGGGATGATTGATTCTGAACCTGATTCCTCCCCCTTGTAGTTTTAGCCGTATCATCTGAGAGATTAATTAAATCAGATAGCAAGGGGGTATCGATGTCATTAGAAGTGGGTTGATGAATCTATGCTGTTATTGTGAACGTATGTAGTGATTCTCTGATTGTTTTCAAAAACGGTACCAGGGCTTCTTGTCCAGCTTTAGAGTTATCCACCATTACTTGTTTTAATACTATTGGAGAGGATGCTGGGCTGGTCTCGTGGACTGTCATTATCGACAAATTCAGTGAGTTGTCTTTCAAAGGTGAAGGAGAAAGTTGGAGGATTGGTGTGATATCTTCTATGTTGAAGATGGGGTCCTCCTTAAGTTTTTCTTTTAGACATGAAATTGACTGTCTAATATTATTCATATGTTCCGCCGCTCGGTGGGGATCTTGTTTGGGTGTATCCGAGATAGGTACTATGTCATCCATATCGATTGGGAGTAATGGATTTTTTCCCAATACAACAACATTAGTAGGTTTTTGTATGATAGTACTTGATTCCTTCCGGAGTGGAGTGTTGGTAGTTTTTTTCCTCTGTGAGCGCCTGTGGTGGGTGTTTTGGGAAGGGTAACATTTTTCTTTTCACTGGTATTGCTCTTCTTCCTTTGAGGGATGGTCGAATAGGGTTGAAAGTAGTGAGAATTATCCTCTCTTCATTCTTTTTGTTTAGTCATATAGGTGGAATTCCGTCATACTGGTCCTCTGTTGGTATTGTAAGGTTGAGGATGTTTCTGAGGTCCCCAGGTCTTATTGGAATTATAGTTGTGGTATGGTTTATTCATTTTCCTGGGAGTTCTTAATCCGTTGTTCCTTGGTGTGATTCCAGATCCGTATTTTGAGGTTTGATTGGGAGATAGAGGTGTTGAATCCTCATTCTCCAAGGATTGTTTATTGATATTTTTGCTTCTTGTCCATGTTCTATAGATGTTCCTAGTTTTGTCCATACGATCTCTTTTTAGTTTACTGGCTTTTTTGATTATTAATTCTTGTTGAGTTTTTGATATGGGAGTGGATATTTTATTGTTCAAAATTTTGTATGCATTTTGCATGCATAATGAATACAAAATTTTGAACAATAAAATATCCACTCGCATATCAAAAACTCAACAAGAATTAATAATCAAAAAAGCCAGTAAACTAAAAAGAGATCATATGGACAAAACTAGGAACATCTATGGAACATGGACAAGAAACAAAAATATCAATAAACAATCCTTGGAGAATGAGGATTAAACACCTCTATCTCCCAATCAAACCTCAAAATACGGATCTGGAATCACACCAAGGAACAACGGATTAAGAACTCCCAGGAAAATGAATAAACCATACCACAACTATAATTCCAATAATCCTTAATGAGGGTGAATTATCCTTGTTACAAAAAGGTCTCTCTTTTTGCCCTAAATATCATCCAAAAAAATTCGACTTGTTTCTTGACTTGCATAGGTTTACTAGGAAACTTACCTTACAGCGTCATTTCATACTACCCAATAACACCAAAAAAATAGCTGAATCAGATACAACCGGAATTTTGGGGATCCATCCCACAGTCAGAAGCAAGTCAAAATTTTACCCAACAAACAGCCAGGGACATCTACTAAGGGCATTCCACGATTCCGTAGCAGAGGAATTTAAATCTCTCCCTGATAAATTTCCCTCCTATTCTAAAGAGGGATACCTCTCAAAAAATGAACAAACATCATTAAAAACCCTACAGGACAATACGGACATTGTGGTCCGCCCTGCGGACAAAGGTGGCGGAGTCGTTATTCAGAACTACAATGACTATAACATTGAAGCCTGGAAAATACTAGGAGACACCTCCTACTACCAACGAGTAGGGAACGATCCTTTACCAGAACTAAAAATCCAAATATCCACCCTCCTAGAGGAGGGCTTACAACAAAAAATACTCACGAAAAAAGAAAAACTCTTTCTATGGATACCCAACCCAAAAATGGCATTTTATTACCATCTGCCTAAAATTCATAAAGATCAGATACACCCACCCGGAAGACCCATCATATCGGGCATAGACAGCATAACCAGTAACATCTCACAGTATCTTGATCTGATACTCCAACCCTATGTTCAAAAATTACCGAGCTATTTAAAAAACTCGGACAAATTAATTACTACCCTCAAAGATGTCACATGGGAGGAAGGCATGCTGCTGGTTACTATCGTATCAGCATTATACTCCAATATAAAACATGATCTGGGCTTAGCATGTACGGCTTTCTACTTAGAAATTGATCCCATTATGCCACCGGAACAGACCTCATTTCTTATGAAGTGTCTAGAAACCATTCTAAAGAATATTTTTTTCACATACGACGGGGCGACCTTCCACCAAATAAAAGGAACGGCCATGGGGACTAGGGTCGCCCCGTCGTATGCCAATCTCTTTATGGGCCAATTTGAAGACATTTTCCTCAGAAGGAACCCCTTATTCCAGAACAACACAGTCATCTATAAAAGATATATAGATGATTTGTTCTTACTATGGAGAGGTTCCCCACAAGAACTGGAAACATTAATTAAAGAAATTAATGAAAACAACTGGGGCATTACTTTGACCCCGAATATTTCAAGCATGACCATTGAATTCCTAGACCTCCAAATCTCACATACTAACAACCAAATCATCACTTCTACTCATTTCAAGTCAGTAGATTCAAACAGTTATGTTCCATTCCTAAGCGGCCTTTACAATAAATGGAAACTTAATATTCCATATGGCCAATTCCGACGAATCAGGAAAAAGACAAGAACTTTCATTACACAATCCAAAACCCTAAAAAAAAGTTTCAAAGTGAAAGGATATCCTAAATCCTTGGTAGAGAATGCATACCACAAAACTCTGCTACTCACCCAGGATGACTGTTTAGCTTCATCACAGATGGCTAAAAAAATGAAAGTGGAAACTAAGGATGAACAAAAGAATGAAACCATTAATAGACAGACTGGTCTAGTAAAGATCTCTAATACTAAGAAATACGCCGGTAACTTTATTACCACCTATTCAACCGGCCATTCGAAAATTAGGAACATCCTAAAAAAACATTGGGGCCTTTTGAGATGCGATCCGTACCTCAAGGATATTTTACCTGTACAACCTTCAATGACCTTTAGAAGGGCCCCCTCCCTAAAAAATATGTTGGCTCCAAGCCGTCTAAAGAAACAAAAGAAAAAAGCAACAACAACTATGGAAACGAGCCAAAAGAAAGGGGCATTCAGATGCAACACCAAAAGATGCCTGTGCTGTAAAACAATAACCAACCCCAATACCTCTTTTTCAAGTCACCATACAGGAGAAAAATTCAACATACAATTCCATCTTACCTGTCAGTCCCAATATGTGATCTACTTAATCAACTGCTGCTGCGGGTTACAATATGTTGGTCGCACGTCACAGAAACTGCATTTAAGGACCAACCAACATAGAAGTAACATCAAGAAGGGCTATATGAAACACAGCCTGTCACGGCACATCACTTTAAAACACAAAGGTGTTGCAAATTCATTCTCCATTATTCCAATTGATCACATTCCCAACCATATCACCAATCGTTCAGAAGCCCTGGCAAAGAGGGAAATGTTCTGGATATATAGGTTGGAATCACTTCAACCGTATGGTCTTAATGAGGCAGTAGAACTTATACATTGAATCAATTTGAATATGTCCAGTAAAACCTAACATCCAGGTGTGTGAATCATCACAAATAATGAATACCTCAGGGCCCAAGAAGAGCTAGTAGAAGACTAATATCTAAATAAATTCACCAGTATGGTTATATTACTCAAAAATACCTTTTAAGGATGTGCACTGCATTTCGCAATGGATGCGGTAGTAAGACACAGTTAACCCACTCACTACTCCGTGGAGCCGAGCCACTGCTTTCGAGCCTGCGATTCCCCCCATCCTCCGTGCCTTCTAACCCGGAGAAGGTCAGGTGCAGTGTGTCTCGTGGAGCTCCGCCGATGCGGTGATCCGACATCTACCCGGAGCAATTCTCGGCCGGGAGAACGGGTCTCCCATCTCCTGTGTGGCCAGTTCCTCCTCTGCTATGTGTTTTTTCATCTCACCAGGAATCACGGCACTGGACCACTGAACTTTATTACAACCATTGGCGGCCCAAACAAGGGAGCCCCCCGAACCCTCAACCTGGGATCTATGAGTGAGCATACTATCATTATAGTTTTTTTCTCTGAACTTTTCTCCCCTTCCTCTTTTTCCAGCGGGAATTCTTTTAATCTTTTTAATGTGTATATATATTATTGATTATTGATATGTACATTTAAATAGGATGTATATTGTGCAGCGCAATTTGATTCGCCAGTGTGTATTTTTTCGCGGACTTCATTCTGTATAAATGGGACGGGAACGTATCCCAACATATGATTGGATCTGACGAAGAGGGGGTCTCTGCCCCTCGAAACGCGTTATCCCTTTTGTTATTGCATGTGCAAATAAAGACTCTTTTCTTTATGCCATACCCGAGTTCATGGATTACAATTTTTCACCTCTCGCTGGAAATGAGCGCTACCAAGCACCGCTTCTTTGTGGAACTGGGATTCCACTATCCTTTTCCATATTTACTGATTGGAAGACTGCGATTTCACCACAGGTGGTCCAATCAGTCTCTGTTTAGCCCCCTCATACTTTAGATGCCATGATCAGTGTTGTTCAGGCTTCCGAAGGGTTAATGTCTGATTGCTGATGTCTGCCATTACCGGCGGGGCTATGAAATGAGCGCAGCTGCTGAGCTCACTGCATAGATCATGAACACCGCAGGGCATAAATGTATGCCGAGGCAGCGAAATTGTACATTTATGTTCTGCATCCTCTAGGGATTAAAAAATTGTTAATAACTAAATTAAAAATCCCAAACTGATCACAAAATGCTTAGATTTAAACTCCTTGGGGATGCAGATCATTTTCTTCTTTGTATTTTCAATTTCTCCTTCTCATTTTTAAAAAAGCCAAAACCTTGTCATTTGTACATCTAAAATTGTGGGACCAATTATATGTTGTAGTGATTTCTTTCATTTTACCATAAAATCTATCGCCAAAACCCCAACTTTTTTTTTTTTTTTTTTACAAAAAGGCAATGTTATCATTTTTGGAAGTTTGCTTTTTCTGCAGAGCACTTTATGGTGAAACTGACATGTGCACTGTCTGTGGATCAGTCCAATTATAACAATGTAGTGTTTGCTTCAGTTTACGTATAAAAAAAAAAAAAAAATGTAAAAAAGAACATGTTTTTTTTGAAAAATTAAAAAATGGGAGTGAACTTTCATTAAAGGAGGGGGCTTTTCAATATATATTTTTGAAAAAATCCTTTTTTATTTTAACTTTTTGCTACTTTTTAAGTCCTTGTGGGGGACTTCTAAAACAAAGCAAAAAACCCTTTAACCTTTTAACTGTAGGTGTTTTGTGCCAGGTTTATTAAGAAAAAGGAGAAGTTCTGTGGCTCGTTAAGTAAAATTCAGTGTTCACCATGAGGTTATTATGGTTCGGACAAGTATAAGACTAGTATCACCAAATCTAACACCCAAAGAACATTTCTAAATTATCGATGCTTCCCTTCTTATTTTATATGTTTTGTCGGAAATTATGTATAGATATAGATGTTTATCAGATAAGATGTTTTAATTTATTTATTTTTTTCAGGTTGTTTAGACGAGATGTCATCATTGACCTCAGCCTTGTTTCCCTGGTTTCCAAAGGACTAGCTGCCATGAAAGGAAAGAGGTAAAATGTTTGTCCATGTTTAAGTGGCTATCCATTTTCATTGTCACTAGTACTACTATATAAAACACATGAAGCCGGTCTAATAAAAATACAGATAAAGCATCTACCTACCTTATTTTCTGTCTATTTAACTTATCTGGCAGGTAGGGGGAACAAACTCATTCTGCTGCTTTAACTGTGATTGGCTGAGCGGCAGTATGACACTGGGCCCGATGTCACGTCGGGGTCCAGAAACATGCTTTCTCTCAGAAAGAGGATTGGAGCAGGACACAGAGGCACCATAGGAGTGCTGGAGGTAAGGACAGGTTTATTTTTTAGATACTGTAGTATGGGAATTCTTCTGAAAAAAAAAATCCTTCCCGTCAGATTAGTAATGTAATGAATATTTGTGGAAGGACACACTATAAATATATATAACACATCCAGGAAGGTTCCAGACAATTACACTTTTTCACATTTTAGTATTTTGCGGCCCTCTACTAAAATAAAAAGAAAATTTCAACTTCCCCCATCATTCTGCCCTTGATACCCCAATGATGACAAAATAAAAACAGAATATTTTCTAATTTATTGAAAAGAAAAAACATATGTGACATAAGTATCATACCCTTTTTTATCTAAGTACTAAGATGAACACTAGAGATGAACGTGCCGAATCCGGTAAACCCAGATTTTTCTTGAACTTTTCAGCAAACACTAGAGATTTTATCAGTTAAGCTCGCATGAGCTGGTAAATAGTGTGAAAAACCTGAAAGCATGTTTTTTTGTCGGACGGAAGAAGCAGAGTGGGCAGGGGACGGTGTGATGACGCAGGGAAATCAGTTGATCACATAATAACCCAGGTCTTCCACATAAACATTTATTACTCATTGTGCTTTCTCCTCTGCCACCCAAAAAATGTGTTTAAGTTACACGTTATTCGTTCTGATACATTTGAAATTTGTTACCCAAATACCTTCAGTACTCATTGTGCTGTCTCCTCTGCCATGTAAAAAGGTTCAAAGCGTTAAAACTTAGATTTGACAAGTAGGTTAGGGAAAATATACCCAAAAAGGATAAAAGTAACAACAAAAAAACATGTCTGGAAAAGGAGTAGGTGGACAGGGTAGAGGGCAGAAGACCCCTGCCATGTTCTCTGCCAGCAAGATTGCTTGTGGCAGTGCTAGTACAGGTAGCGGCAACAGCAGCCAGGTGTCACGTGGCAGTAGTGGTATCTGTGTCAGCTATGCCAAGTTCTCACTGCCTATGACAGGTTATGTAATATGATAATGAGCCACCGGTCATTGGATTGCTTGGCGTCTACATTTACATAGGGAAGTAGAAAGGTACGACAAGGCCAGGAAATTGTAGTGACACTTTCACTGTGGCACTGATCAGGCTCAACTGCTGACACCCCCTATCTATCCTCCTCGACGGACATCTTGCACCCCACAATGAAGAGCATAGCTTATTCCCCTCCTCCTTCCCCACCCTCCTTTCATCGCTGCAAAATCAAGTGCTACCATGCTGTTACATCTGCTGCGCCTGGGCAAGAAAATGACACGTCAGTGACATGCCACTGCACAGGGGCCCGGATGGATCTGGATCAGGTTTTTGTTAAGAATATCTCTGTACTTTGTTTCATTAAGCTTTACATCAAGCATGACCAGTCCTCGTTTGCTAATCACTGAAAAACACACTCTGAGCATGATGCTGCCTCCACCATGCTTCACTGTAAGGATAGTGTAGGACAGATGATTAGCAATGTCTGGATTTCTGTAGACATGAAGCTTAGCATTGAGGCCAAAAAGTTCAGTCTCGTTTTCATCAAAACAGAGAAAGTCATTTTCATAGTCTGAGAGTTCTTTAGGTGCTTTTGGTAAACGCCAGGCAGCAGGTTCTAGATCTTTCGGCAATTAAATAACACTCAAAACATTTGTATAACTACCTAAGAGCTCTAAAGTCCTGCATAATACTGCAAGGGTCCCCTAGGAATGTATACAAGTACACTTAAAGTGGTTTCAAGGCTAAGTTTCAAGATTATGGCGACATGTAGTACCGCATGGTAGCCAACAGCTTGTTTAAAAACACATTGCACTAGAAGATTCTGTGTGCATTTAAACACTGAAATGGGTGGTGTATGTGTGGGCCTGGCAGATAGTAGTTGCAGCAATGGTGATTGTAGACTGATGGTAGTTGTAGCCAGCGGACAGCAGGCAGTGAAAGACTGGTGGTTGTTGTATCCAGCAGACAGCAGTCAGTAATGGACTTTGGCAACAGTAGTATCCAGCGATATGCAGGCAGTGCTAGACTGGTGGGAGTAGTAGTAGACAGCGGACAGCAGACAGTAGTGGACTGATGGGAGTTGTAGTTGCCTGCGGAAAGGACAGAAGGCAGTGGTGTACTGGTGGGAGATGTAGTATGTAGCGGTAGTGTTGAGTGCGAATATTCAAAATTTGAATTTTTACCGTGAATATCGCGATATTGCGAATATTTAGAATATAGCGCTAGCTTGTGGTCCAAAGAATGCTCCAATATTATTTACTGTGTGAGTTTGTGTGGAGAGCGAATATTTTGTACATGCGAATATGCATATATTCGCAAATATCAGCACTTTCAGAGGACACTGATCCCTCCCTTCTTTTAGCTTGTGGGTCAATAAGAAGGATGCAAATATAGTTGTCAGACATTAGCAACATACCTAGCAACCAATAGAAAAGTTACCCACCCTTTCACTATATAAGATTCTTGCCAACAGCATTTCTTTGCAGTTTCATGTGGTTGTTAGAGGAGATTGAACACTGTCTGTGCTGCGCTTTTTTTAAAAGCAAATAAAATTATATACTGAATTGATAGTTAGTGTAGGGTAGGTAAGTTTAGCCGATCGAGGTTCTATTGTAGGGTATAGTGTTAGTTAATGGAAAGATATTATCGCGCATGCACACTATACGAATTTCATTACAATTTTGCATGAGAAAAAAGTGAACGGACATAGCGAATATGCAAATTTCACGAAAATAGGACGAATATTCGTCCATATATTCACAAAATATTTTGAATTCGAATATGGCCCATGACACTCATCGCTATGCAGCGGACAGCAGGGGTTGAATAGTCCTGTCCAATTAGTAGCTTCTGGCACAGAAGATTTAACTCCTTCATGACCCAGCAAATTTTCATCTCTGGCTCACATTTTTTCCTCCTTATATTCTAAGACCCATAACTTTTTTATTTTTTGACTGAAAAAGTTGTGTAAGGGTTTATTTTCTGTGTGACAAGTTGGACTTTCCATTGATATACTTTTTTTTTTTTTTATCATACAATGTATTACAAAGCCAGAAAAAAATTATATGCATGGCAAAATTGAAAAAATATATGGAATTGCACACTTTTGTAGGGCAATAATTTTTTCGGAGTTCATACGGTAAATCTGACATTCTATCTGACATTCTATCTATGATTCCAATGATACAAGGGTTAAAAAAAAAAATTCTTGAAAAAGAAAAAAACTTTGTTCATTATTATGTTCTCACCCCTATAATAACTTTTTTAATTTCTCACTTAAAGATATATATATTATTTATTGTATTGACAGTATTGATGTTACTGTAGTATGATTTTATGCTATTTTAATGTATCTTTTAGCCTTGCTTGATTCTGTGTATGTGAGACAATCCCCACGCCCACTAGGGGGCGGAGCCTAGTGGCTTTTTGGCACCCTTGTTTCACATTTAAACCTGCTCTGTTTAACCATGGCCATACACTGCCTGTACATCTGATGAAGAGGGTCTAAACCTTTGCAACGCGTTATGTTTTGGCTAAATAAATTGAACCTTTTATCACAAGAAGTTGCCTGAGTGGTGGATTGCGCTACAGAACCTGGTACCTTTCTTGCCTAACACCTGCACTTGCATCTTATTTAAAAAATGGGAAAAGGGGGGTGATTATAATTTTTACTTGGGGAGAGATTTTTTATATTTAAAAAAATGTTTTACTTTTTTTACACACACTTTTTGGCCCCCCTTGGGGCCTATCATAAGCCATCAACAGATGGCTTACATAGCTCAGTGTAATGCTATTGCATTACATTGATCTATGATATCTGTGCTCGACTGCTAAGGGCTGCCAAAGGGAGCCCTAAGCAATAACAGAGCCAGGGAAGAAGCCGAGGACATGGTAAGACCTCGGGCTTCCCTAGCAACCCAGGGAATGTCTAGTGGTCCCATAGCGGGGGGGGGGGGGGGGGCGGGCTATGGGACCACTAGACACCAAGGAATAGCGGTATTTAAACAGTTAAATGACGGACATCGGTGCGATCTCCGATGTCCGTCATTACCGGCAGATGTCAGCTGCTGATAGCAGTGAACATCTTCCAGTCATGACGCGGACCTGACCTGCGGGTCCCCGTCATGTCCGCCCACCCGACCCATGACATACATGTATGTCATGGGTCGGGAAGGGGTTAAATTCCTCACTGATCCATGCCTGATTAATTTTAACAAATGTGAGTTTTTTCTTGTTGCTGGCAGACAATCTTGTTCGCTTAGGGGTGACGCTGCTGCCTACCGCGCTGATCACTTGAGGGGAAACAAGACAGAACATCCATGGCAAACTGATGGTCTAATCTGATGACTCAGAAGTCCATGGGGTCTGGTCTCATGGTGTCTGTCAGAGTAAGGGCACAGCTTAAGTATACATGGACCTGGTTGTTTAGGTGGTGGTGAAAATCCATGTGGTGACGCTATATGCCAGGATGATATACTGGATGTAAAAATGTCATCATCATATTCTCCAGTGTGAAGATACTGATGATACTGCCTCTTTATTTATTTTAACACAAGGCCTCACATTAATGCACAGTGAGAAGGTCTGACTACTTTATATTTCTTACTTAATTTCAATATTGCATGGGATATGGCACACTAATGGCTCATGCCATTTTTTTAAATAAAACTTTTATAATAAACCCCCTCCCCTACAGTGCAAGTAGTAAATCTGTGTCCTATCTGAATAAATAGCTAGTCCGGCCATAACTATTATATTTACATTCATGTTTCTCCACTTCTATTGGCAGCCAATAATCCATAGTTAGTCATGGTGACTGTAGGACAATCACTTTACTCACCTTTTCCTATTTTTTTTCAGTGACCATTCGCAGGACAAAGAAGAAAAAGTGAGACTAGATGTTCAAAATGTTGAGAAAGAAAATATGAAGGACTGAATCGACCACCAGCCGATTATGTCACCAGCGCTTGGCTCCTAGATGTTATCTGTAAAGAACAAGATGACTACAGGAGATATCTCAGGGAGCTCTCAAGGATGCTGAAACCTGGAGGACACATTATATTAATTGGGTGTTTAGATATGACATATTACATGATAGGGAAAGAAAAGCTCCATGGTTTCACATATGATGAGGATTTTGCCAGGAAAGCTCTAGTTGGAGAAGGATTTGTTATAGATAACTGTGTGGTTAAGAAGAGAACGGCTGTGAGTGACCTTACTGACTATAAGGCTGTGATAATCATTGCAGCTCACAAGGAGAAATAGTACAGCATAGAAGCTTATAAGTTAAGGGTAGGGTCACATGTGCCGCATTTTGTTGCGTATTTAGCTGCATATTTTCAGTGGGTAGCAAAATCAGCTGCAGAAAATATGCAGCAAAATACAGCACATGTGATGGAAATAGGTAATGAAGTATACGACTAGCACTACCTTAAGATAACGCAAAATTTCCATTAGGAAGGATACCGCCGTCCACAAAAAGTCCATGCACAAAGATTCAAATTTATGGGGTGCTCAGTTATAGGTACAGTCTTTGGTGTAATCTCATATGTAGAAAAAATAAAGAATGTCACTCACCAGTTGTGGATCTCCTTACGGTATATCCTCAATGTCCTCTGTGCATACATAAAACTGCAACAGGGAGCTGTGGAAAGACAAGCAGGAGGGTAACATCACAAGTCCCCTGCCTGTCTTTACGCAGCTCCCCGCTGCAGTTTTATGTATGCACAGAAGATATTAGGATATAAGAAGATCCACAACTGATGAGTGCCGTTTTTATTTCTTCTACATGTGAGATTACGGCACACGTGACCCTACCCTAAGGGTAGGGTGACACACAGCATATATGCAGCGTATTTCAACCTGCGCAAAATCTGCTGAAAAGTGGGAAATACACTGTGTATCCTGTGTATCCTGCTGTTACCAAACACATAGAGCTATCCGGCGGCAGCCCTGTGTGATCAGTGAGGTTTGAAGGCGGGCTGCGCGTCACAGTCACGTCAGCACAGTGGCCCCGCCTCCGAACCTCTCCGTGCACACATGGCTGCCGTCAGATAACCCTGTGTATTTGCTAACAGGAGAATATGCTACATATTTTCCACTGCACCATGGATTTTGTACAACGTGAAATACACTGCGGATATGCTGTGTGTGATCCTACCCTTATGCTTAAAAAATGCTCCAATGCTTAAAAGAAAGTATTTTACTTTATAATTCACTTTCAATAACTTTCCTGAAGCTTTCTTTTATTTTTCACAACTTTCAGCCTCTGCAGAGACCTCTCTATGGCACAGAGCTTCAACACTTGCTCTCTGCTGCCCCCTCTGGCCATGTCGGCTTTAAAGGGGTACTCCGCTGCCCTGTGTCGGAAGCTCCGCTCCCCAGCGTCGGGAAGTTTATTGTTCCAGACGGTGTGTGCGGTTTTTCGTGTTCAGGGCTGCCCCTCGTGACATCACGCCCGCCCCCTTTGTGAGGTTACGACCGCCCCCTCAGCGAAAGTCTATGGGAAGGGGGCGCGATGGCCGTCATGCCCCCTTCCCATAGACTTTCGTTGAAGGGGCGGGCGTGACGCCACAAGGGGCAGCCCTGAACACGGAAGCCCGCACACAGCTTCCGGAACAATAAACTTCCCGACGCTGGGGAGCGGAGCTTCCGACACAGGGCAGTGGAGTACCCCTTTAATACAGCAAGATGTCTGCCTGGCAAAGAGTGGCAAAGAGGCAGCAGAGCTTGCTGTTACACATATTTGTCTAGGTCATCTCTATTTATGTGCCACTTAACGTGACCCGCTGCGATCATGAGTTATAAGCTGGTGAAGTGAGTGGCAGTGCTCTTCGCCCTCCGGCTGGCTGCTCTGTACAACTCATTCACTTTATGCAGTAAATTAGTTGGGTTTGACAGTCGAGGAGTAAGACGAACTTTACTTCACCTGCCTGTAACTCGTGATCCCAGCGAGGGAGGACAAGAGCTAGATCTAAACTCTCAACATGTCTGGACAACATGCCAAAATTATTTTCAAATAACAATGATGCTTTAAGTTTTATGATTTATATGAGCCCCTTAGATTATGAAGCCATGTGTTAGTATGTGCTTTAAAGGGGTACTCCGGTAGAAAACTTTTTTTTTCTTTTTTTATCAACTGGTGCCATAAAGTTAAACAGATTTGTTAATTACTTCTATTAAAAAATCTTAATCCTTCCAGTACTTATTAGCTGCTGAATACTACAGAGAAAATTATTTTCCATAATTCACATCTAGTTTTGAGTGGATCCTCAGCGAGCTGTGGAATCAAAGCACATCCTGCAGGTGCTGGCACTGACATCACAAGCCACCCTCACGAGGCAGAGGTATCTACTACCGGACTGTTGCAGACCTGGTCTCCACTGCAGGACTTTTCCACCAGCGAGTGCCACCTCTCAAAGTGTCCATCCCCGACGCCTGCCAGCGCTGGGACTCGGAGGTAGCCCACCTGCAGTGACCATCCAAGTGCTAGATCCATCCAGCCTCACGGGTGTCCTCCGCTCTCAGGACCGGTAATGTACCACAAAGCTGCCTGTTATCTGTCCTGACACAGTGACACAGTGAAACTAGCAACTGTGAACTTTAATACTTTCTCAATTGAACACACCAAACATTGTTTCATTGCCATCCATTAACCCCTTAAGGACTCAGGGTTTTTCCGTTTTTGCACTTTAGTTTTTTCCTCCTTACCTTTTAAAAATCATAACCCTTTCAATTTTCCACCTAAAAATCCGCGATCGGCGATGTGTGGTATTAGCCGCGGGTCCCGGCCGTTGATTAGCGCCGGGGCCCACGCGATATGATGCGGGATCGCGGCGCGATCCCGCTTCATATCGCGGGAGTCGGCGCAGGACGTAAATATACGTCCTGCGTCGTTAAGGGGTTAAGAGGAACTTGTTACAATATTACATTATAATCTCTCCAGTGAAAAGGACTGTTTTCCAAGAGACTTTCTGGCAATTCAAGGGTCTTTAACTCTTTCAGTCCATATCAGTATATTTTGCCTTCACAATTTCAGTGCAATTTGTCTATAACTGTTCCAGTTTAATAGTGCATTCTGTGATATTAATTAGTTACCAGTGATATCTATTTTAGGTCATTATATACTCCTCTCACAAGGGGCCCCTTGTGAGGTGGAATATTTTATATCAATTTTTAATAAAATCTGTATATCCTATTATAATTGAAGCACGATCCTTGTTTCCTTCAATTGATTCATATAGTTTACCTTCCTTGAGGTCTGGGTATTTTTGTCTCTTTTTCTAATTTACAAATCTGTTTAACTTTCTGGCACCAGTTGATAAAAAAAAAAAAAAAAAAAAAAGTTTTCCACCGGAGTACCCCTTTCATTGCCCCTATATCTAGCTTTATTGTTTTTGTGCCTTAAGATCCCAAAGTCTTGGGATCAGTTTCTTTGTTCTGTTCTATTTTTGCTTCATCTTATTAGTGCAATAAAGTGAAACAGATCGCATTTAACCGTTTGAGTTCTTTTTGCCGATAGAATCTCTATCACTTCCTTTTACCAACTGTGATCTATTCATTATTCACACTACTCATAATTATTATTCACACTACTAAGAGTTGAGATTTAGTATTATTTGTGTGTTCCCCCCCCCGACAGGTATATTTCCATGGTATTTACTATTGTTTCTGGTATCTGGCGATTTCCCCTACATTTTGCTTTTTTTTATGCTCACTCTGAGCTGTCAGGTTTTTTCCAAAGCTCAAATCCACCACATTTTATGTGGGAACAGTGCTAAAATTGCAGTGTTTTTTCCCCCAAAAAAATGTAGTAACTATGGAGACACGCCCCTTTCCTTGTATGGCCATGCCCATTTTCTTCTTAGGTTTACTGTGTAGGTTTTTTTTTTTTTTGGTCTTTTGTGTTGGAAATTATGGCGCACGACACATGTAACACAAAAACAAAAACTATAAAATCTACTCGGAAAAGCATTAGTTAATGAGGATAATTGAGGGGGATGTACTCTGCATTATTCAATACATAAAAATATAAGGTATTAGCAGTGTACATACCTCTTTGGGTATGTTCACACTAAGAAATAGCAGAGGAATAATTTTGGTCAGGAAAAGTCACAATATGGAATCCATTTAGCTTGCAAGATGCCAGCAGAGTTTTGAGAGTAGATCGTTGATGTAGAGTACGCTGTCAGAGGTGGAAAAGATCTGTAATCTTGCAACCAAAGAGGAAATATCCGAAAAAAGCTGTGCCTTGCTGTGCCTTTCTTAATATCTCTTTCTTCTAGGATAACAAGGATGTGGACTATTTTCTTGCAGCATTTTATAGTTCAGTGAACTCAAGCTGTGGACCTTCAGATTTTGGAAATCTTCAACTCCCAGCATGCTCGGACAGCCAACGGCTGTCCGGGCATGCTGGGAGTTGATGTTTTGTAGAAACAGGAGGGCCACAGTTTGAGACCACTTATATAGGCCCCGTCCACAGCAACTGTGGCACTTGAAGGGTTGCCAAGGATAGTATTAAACACAGCAGAAAGATCTCAAAGTAGATCTTAAAGGGGTACTCGGCCCCTAGACATCTTATCCCCTATCCAAAGGATAGGGGATAAGATGTCAGATCGCCGGGGTCCCGCTGCTGGGGACCCCGGGGATCGCTGCTGCAGCACCCTGCTATCATTACTGCGCAGAGCGAGATCGCTCTGCACGTAATGACGGGCAATACAGGGGCCAGAGCATCGTTACGTCACGGCTCCGCCCCTCGTGACGTCACAGCCCGCCCCGTCAATACAAGTCTATGGGAGGGGGTGTGGCGGTCGTCATGCCCCCTGCCATAGACTTGCATTAAGGGGATGGGCTGTGATGTCATGAGGGGCGGAGCCATGACATCACGCTGCTCCGGCCCCTGTTTCGCCCGTCATTACGCACAGAGCGAACTCGCTCTGCGCAGTAATGATGGCGGAGGGCCGCAGCGGCGATCCCCTGGGTCCCCAGCAGCGGGACCGCAGCGATCTAACATCTTATCCCCTATCCTTTGGATAGGGGATAAGATGCCATGGGCGGAGTACCCCTCTAAGGAAGTACATTTTTGGGAGGACCCCAAATACATATACAGTCCTAGTCGTAAAGGTTGGCACCCCTGAAATTTTTCTAGAAAATGAAGTATTTCTCACAGAAAAGGATTGCATTGCTATACACGTTTATTCCTTTTGTGTGTATTGGAACTAAACCAAAAAAGTGAGGAAATAAAGCAAATTGGACTTAATGTCACCAAACTCCAAAAATGGTCTGGGCAAAATATTGTCACCCTTTAAAAATTGTTGAAAAACAAGATTGTTTCAAGCATGTGATGCTCCTTTAAACTCACCTGGGACAAGTAACAGGTGGGGGGCAATATAAAAAGCTCATCTGAAAGCAGATAAAAAGGAGAGAAGTTCACTTAGTCTTTGCATTGTGTGTCTGTGTGTGCCACACTAAGCAAGATCAACAGAAAGAGGAGAAGAGAACTGTATGATTTGAGGACCAAAATTGTGGAAAAATATCAACAATATCAAGGTTACAAGTCCATCTCCAGAGATCTAGATTTCCTTTGTCCACAGTGTGCAACATTATCAAGATGTTTGCAACTCATTGCACTGTAGCTAATCTCCCTGGGCATGGACGGAAGAGAAAAAATGATGAAAGATGTAAATGCAGGATAGTCAGGATGGTGGATAAGCAGCCCCAAACAAGTTCCAAAGATATTTAAGCTGTCCTGCAGGCTCAGGGAGCATCAGTGTCAGCGCAAACTATCCGTCCACATTTAAATTACATGAAACGCTATGGCAGGAGATTTAGGTGGACTCCACTGCTGTCACAGAGACATAAAAAAGCAAGACTACATTTTGCCAAAATGAACTTGAGTAAGCCAAAATCCTTCTGGGAAAGCGTCTTGTGGACAGATGAGACCAAGATAGAGCTTTTTGGTAAAGCCCATCATTTTACTGTTTACCGAAAATGGAATGAGGCCTACAAAGAAAAGAACACTGTACCTACAGTGAAATATGGTGGAGGTTCAATGATGTTTTGGGGTTGTTTTGCTGCATCTGGCACTGGGGGCCTTGAATGTCTGCAAGGTAACATGAAATCTGAGAATTACCAATGGATTTTAGTTCGCACTGTACAGCCCAGTGTCAGAAAGCTGGGTTTACGTGCGAGATCTTGGGTCTTCCAGCAGGACAATGACCCCAAACAAATGTCAAAAAGTACCCAGAAATGGATGGCAACAAAGTGCTGGAGAGTTCTGAAGTGGCCAGCAATGAGTCCAGATCTAAATCCCATTGAACACCTGTGGAGAGATCTTAAAATTGCTGTTGGGAAAAGGCGCCGTTCAATAAGAGAGACCTGGAGCAGTTTGCAAAGGAAGAGTGGTCCAACATTCCGGCTGAGAGGTGTAAGAAGCTTATTGATGGTTATAGGAAGCGACTGACTTCAGTTATTTTTTACAAAGGGTGTGCAACCAAATATTAAGTTAATGGTGCCAATAATTTTGTCCAGCCCATTTTTGGAGTTTGGTGACATTATGTCCAATTAGCATTTTTTCTTCCCTTTTTTGGTTTAGTTCCAATACACACAAAGGGAATAAACATGTGTATAGCAAAACATGTATACTACAACAAAGTATGGCCACTGTCTAGTAGCCACAATTGGTTCACTTAACCTATACTCACAAACAAAAAGAACCAATTATGTAAAATCTTACAGCTTTATTAAACATATATCAAAAAAGACATACATATAAAAATAGAGAAAACATTAAAATATAGGCACATTAGGTGACAAAAACAGATGACTGGAAATGGTACAGGAGGTACAACAGTACATGGAATACGGAAACAGGATCGATGATGATACAATTGACTCTCTGAAAGATCAAACAAAGGAATACACATATGTCAAGAGGATAGGACCATGAGGAAAGCCAGAGAGAAGTAATCATAGCATGAAAAACATCCTGTATGTACCAATCTGCAATGCAAGAGAAACAACAACCAAAAAGAGACTATCCGCCATGCATGTTACCACCTACCAAGTGTCACGCCCCCTACCAAGTGATGCCCGGTATTAACCCTTCAGACGTGGCGATCAAAGTTGATCGCCACGTCTAAAGTAAAAAAAAGCATTCCCGACAGCTCAGTCGGTCTGATCAGGACCACCGCTGTGAAACTGCGGTGTCCTGATCAGCTGTACAGACACGAGGAAGGTCTTTACCTGCCTCCTCCTTATCCGATTGCCGAATGACTGCTCTGTGCCTGAGATTCAGGCAGGAGCAGTTGAGCACCGAAAACACTGATCAATTCTATGCTATGGCATAGCATTGATAAGTGTGGGCAATCAGTGTCATGCATATTATGGGGGCTATAACATTGCAAAAACAATAAGGGTAAAAATGAATGTTAATAAAGATGATTTAACCCCTTCCCTAATAAAAGTTTGAATCACCCCCCTTTTCCCATTTAAAAAAAAAACTGTGTAAATAAAAATAAAAATAAACATATGTGATATTGCCACATGCGTAAATGTCCAAACCATAAAAATATATAATTAATTTAACCGCACGGTCACTGGCATACACAAAATAGCATATTTTTTATCACTTTTTTTAGCACAAAAATGGTACCCAAAAATTGTGCAAAAAATGAGCCCTCATACATCCCTGTATGCAGAAAAATAAAAAAGTTCAGAAGATGACAAATTTAAACTTATTAATTTTCCTGCATTTAGTTATGATTTTTTCCAGAAGTAAGACAAAATCAAACCTATATAAGTAGGGTATCATTTTATTCGAATTGACCTACAGAAAAAATATAGGTGTCATTTTTACCGATAAATGCACAGCGTAGAAACCGAAGCCCCCAAAATTTGCAAAATGGAATTTTTTAAAAACATTTTGAAATTTTGCTGCACTATGATTTTTTTTGTTTCACCGTAAATCTTTGGGTAATATGGCTGATGTCATGACAAAGTAGAATTGTTGACGCAAAAAAAAACCCATCATATGGGTCTGTAGGTGCAAAATTGAAAGGGTCATGATTTTTAAAAGGTAAGGCGGAAAAAACGTGCACAAACGGAAAAGCTCTGAGTCCTTTAGGGGTTAAAGGGGTACTCCAGTGAAAACATTTTTTCTTTTAAATCAACTGGTGCCAGAAAGTTAAACATATTTGTAAATTACTTCTATTAAAAAATCTTAATCCTTCCAGTACTTATTAGCTGCTGAATGCTACAGAGGAAATTCCTTTCTTTTTGGAACACTGATGACATTACAAGCACAGTGCTCTCTGCTGACATATCTGTCCATTTTAGCAACCGTGCATAGCAGATGTATACTAAGGGCAGCATGGTGGCTCAGTGGTTAGCACTGCTGCCTTGCAGTGCTGGGGCCTTGGGTTCAAATCCCACTAAGGACAACAATAAATAAAGAGTTATTATCATTATAATGATGTCAGCAAAGAGCACTGTGCTCGTGATGTCATCAGAGAGCATTCCAAAAAGAAAAGAATTTCCTCTGTAGTATTCAGCAGCTAATAAGTACAGGAAGGATTAAGATTTTTTAATAGAAGTAATTTAAAAATCTGTTTAACTTTCTGGCACCAGTTGATTTAAAAGAAAAAAGGTTTTCACCGGAGTACCCCTTTAAGGAAAAACTACTAAAGGCGGTTGCTCCACATTATTAAGCAGAGCACTATTTTTCAAGCAAAATGGGGAGGAAAAAGGATCTTTCTGCTGCCGAAAAGAGTAAAAAGAGTTTAATACCTTGGACAAGGTATGAAAACATTAGATATTTCACAAAAACGTAAGCATGATCATCGCACTATTAAGAGATATGTAGCTGATTCAAAGCACAGACGGGTTTGTGCAGATAAAGGCCCATTGAGATAGATTTCTGCCAGATTCATGCATCAGATACAGAGAGCAGCTGCTAAAATACCATTACATAGCAGCAAACATATATTTGAAGCTGCTGGTGCCTCTGGAGTCCCACGGACATCAAGGCGTAGAGTCCTCCAGAATCTTGCAACTGTGCATAAACCTTCTATTTGGCCACCACTAACCAATGCTCAAAAGCAGAAACAGCTGTATTGGGCAGAAAAATACATGAAAACAGTCCTGTTCACTGATGAGCGCCATGCAACCCTGGATGGCCTAGATGGATGGAGTAGTGCATGATTGGTTGACAGCCACCCTGTTCTAACAAGGCTGCGACAGCAAGGCGATGGTGGAGTCATGTTTTGGGCCGGAATCATGGGAAGAGAGCTTGTCGACCCCTTTAGGTTCCCTGAAGGTGTAAAGATGACTTTGGCAAAGTATGTGGAATTTCTGACTGACCACTTTCTTCTCTGGTACAGAAGGAAGAACTATTCTTTCCGTAATAAAATCATCTTCATGCATGACAATGCACCATCTTATGCTGCAAGCTATACCTCTGCATCAATGGCTGCTATGGGGTTAAAAGGAGAGAAAGTCATGGTGTGGCCTTCATCCTCCCCCGACCTCAATCCTATTGAGAACCTTTGGAGCATCCTCAAGAAAAAAATCTATGAGGGTGGGAGGCAGTTTACATCCAAACAGCAGCTCTGGGAGGCCATTCTGAAATCTTGCAAACAAATGTAAGCAGAAACTGTCCAACAACTCACAAGTTCAATGGATGCAAGACTAGTGAAGCTGCTGTCAAATAAGAGACCCTATTTTAAAATGTAACGTGGCCTATTAAAATGTTTAAAAAGTTAAAATGTTGTTAAAAGTTTGATTGAAATAGCTTTTGATTTCAGTAAATATGCTGCAAACACAGCAAATGACAATTTTCAGTTCTTTACAACCTATAGAGTGTTTTGAAACTAACTGGCCCTGATTTACGATTGTAAACTCAACATGTTTTGACGGCTTGGGTGCCAGATTCTGATTTGTCTGTGCCAGAATGTGTGACAGAATTTGCATCAGAATTGAGAAAAAAAAAAAAACAACAACATTGCAGTAACACATGTTTTGCTATACTCACAAACAAAAAGAACAAATTATGTAAAATCTTGTAGCTTTATTAAACATATATAAAAAAAAGACATACATATAAAAATAGAGAAAACAAAATATAGGCACATTAGGGGACAAAAACAGATGACTGGAGATCGTACAGGAGGTACAACAGTACATGAGATACGGAAACAGGAACAAAGTATGATACTTGGTAGGTGGTAACATGTCACTTGATGATCTTGATGTACTGTCCTCATATGTCTGGCTATAGGCGTGTCACTATTCGTGTGAATAGTACTAAAATGTTTTGACGCACGCCTCTTAAATTCTTGACTAGTGTTTCCAATGTAAAACTTCGAGCAACTACACTGTGTCACATATGTAATATTTCTTGTAGAACTGTAAATAAACTGTCTTATTTGATATATGCACCCATCCATTGGGTTCCTGAATTCCTTTGTTGTTGGTATAAATTAAAAAAATTTGCAACGCCGACAGGGAAAGGAGCCCACAGTTTTATATTCGCCCAATGTGTTGCTCTTTTTATAGGAGGAAAAATGGCTATGGACCAGTAAGTCCCTAAGATTAGGTCCTAGTCTAAAAGTCAACATTGGTCTACTACCCACTACCTCTTGAAGGTCACTGTCAGCTTGGAGAATCAGCCAGAATCTCTGCATGATGTTGGTCACTCTCATAGCATAGCTATCGAATGTACCAATACATCTAATACACTTTTGCGAAGGAGGTTGTCTCTCGGAGGATAAAAAAAAGCCCTTCTATCACTCCTATTAGCTCTATTAAAGGTCTTTCTGACATGGATCTTGGAATAACCCCAAGCCGTGAATCTTCTATCCAGCTCACTACATTCATCCCTGAATGTTCTTTCTTCCGAGCAGTTTCTTTTCGCTCGAAAAAATTGCCTCACAGGAGGGCTCTTTTTCAGAGCATTGGGGTGCCAGCTCTGCCCATGCAATAATCCGTTGGTAGAAGTTGGTTTACAAAAAACCTGTGTCTAAATTTTATTACTTTAATTTTATTTATTTTACTCATCAGCAGCAGGTAGACCTGGAGCAGGACCTGAACCAGCAGGTGGTGGCATACCTTGGCATGACCTTGCCAACACATTTGGGCAGCCAAACTTGATTTGTGGCCACGACTAGCAGAGTTTGCCATGGAAAAGCTGTCCTGCCCGGCCAGTAATGTGCCATCAGAACGGGTGTTTAGTGCGACGGGGGCCATAGTAACCCCAAGGAGAACTCATCTGTCCACGAAAAATGTGGAGAGACTGACCTTTATAAGGATGAATCAGGCATGGATCAGCCAGGATTTCAACCCACCAATGCCTAATTCATCAGAGTAGATTGACCATGGTGCCACACCAACACTTCACAAATATGGATAGTGCAAAACATATTTAAGGTGCTGCTCCCCAGTTACAGACATTGCTCGGTATCAGACCACTAGTAAGTATTGAGGATATGCATTAGCTAAAACATAACTTTTCTTAGGATAAAATATATGTACCCAAATTTTTTTTTTAAATCAAACAAAAGGAAAGGTAAGAAAAAAACACCATGTGCCACCTACACCACCAAGTATTGATGTGATTCAAAGACCTCTAAAAGGTGGAAGGGAACAATGTATTGTCCATTGATGTAAAAACATCTGTAGCCCTGTAAGGCCCTACTCTCACATTATTAATTCCCTTTTTGGCAATTGTTAGGGTGGCCCCACACAGGAAGCTCTCCCTATTTCCCCCTACAAACTCTGCCACTTTCCAAGGTTTTTTGAGTGGAAATACATAGATTTTCCTGGGTGGGGCCGCTCGTTTTAGGGTGAGTATCTGGGTCAAGAGTAGGGCCTTACAGGGGAAGTTTTTACCCCCACCTGCTACAATGGACAATACGTTGTTCCTTTCCACCTTTTCGAGGAAAGTGTTACTCATCTTAAAAAAGGGTGGCCCCAAACAGGAACCTCTCCCTATTTCCACCTAAAAACCCTGTTAAATAACAGTGTATGTAGGTGGAAATAGAGTGAGGTTCCTGTGTGGGGCCGGCATTTTTAGGGCGAGTAACACTTGCCAAGAAGGGAAATAAAAATGTCAGTGTAGGGCCTTACAGGGGAAGTTTTTACCCCCACTGATTACAATGGACCATACATTGTTCCCTTCCACCTTTTAGAGATATTTGCATCACATCAATACTTGGTGGTGTAGGTGGCACATGATTTTTTTTTACACCTTTCCTTTTGTTTCATAAAAAAAAAAAAATTGGGTACATATATTTTATCCTAAGCATATTATTAAAAGTTACGTTTTAGCGAATGCATATCCTCATTACTTACTTGTGCACACTAACCGTTTTCTTTTGCCTACCTGCCTCAGCACTATTCTGATCCTGCCACTCGCCTGAAGCCATACATCTGATTCCAAGTTCTCCTTTTTTCACCCACCTTCATTCCCGGGTACTAATATTGCCACCCACTGCACTACTCTGTCACCGTGTCACTTTCAATACTACTGATGCTGCTGCTGTCACTTCCAGGCTGTATCATTCTGCCACCTTATGTTCTCCTCATGCTGATACCAGCTACAAGCTGTCTCATACTGCCACCATATGTTCTCATGCTGCGGCCACCTCCAGGCTGTGTCATTCAGCTACTATATGTTCTCCTCATGCTGCCGCAAACTCCAAGCTGTGTCATTAAGCCACTATATTGTCTCCTCATGCTGCCTCAAACTCCAGGCTGTGTCATTAAGCCACTATATGTTCTCCTCATGTTGTTACCAACTCCAGGCTGTGTCATTCAACCACTATATGGTCTCCTCATGCTGCTACCCCCTCCACGCTGTGTCATTCAGCCACTGAATGGTCTCCTCATGCTGTGGCAAACTCCAGGCTGTGTCATTCAGCCACTATATTCTGCCGCCACCTCCATGCTGTGTATTTCAGCCACTATATGTTCTCCTCATGCTGCCACCACCTCCACGCTGTGCCATTCAGCCACTATATGGTCTCCTCATGCTGCCGCCACCTCCATGCTGTGTCATTAAGCCACAATATGTTCTCCTCATACTGACGCCACCTTCACGCTGTGTCATTCAGCCACTATATGGTCTCCTCATGCTGCCGCCACCTCCACGCTGTGTCATTCAGCCACTATATGGTCTCCTCATACTGATGCCACCTCCAGGCTCTTTCATTGTGCCGCTCTGTGACAGCGATTCTAATACTGATGCCTCTGAACTCCAGGCTGTGTCATTCAGCCACTATATTCTGCCGCCACCTCCATGCTGTGTATTTCAGCCACTATATGTTCTCCTCATGCTGCCACCACCTCCACGCTGTGCCATTCAGCCACTATATGGTCTCCTCATGCTGCCGCCACCTCCATGCTGTGTCATTAAGCCACAATATGTTCTCCTCATACTGACGCCACCTTCACGCTGTGTCATTCAGCCACTATATGGTCTCCTCATGCTGCCGCCACCTCCACGCTGTGTCATTCAGCCACTATATGTTCTCCTCATGCTGCCGCCACCTCCACGCTGTGTCATTCAGCCACTATATGGTCTCCTCATACTGATGCCACCTCCAGGCTCTTTCATTGTGCCGCTCTGTGACAGCGATTCTAATACTGATGCCTCTGATCTGCATGCCATACTAAATAACAGTATTATTTCACTAACCCAGCACACACCCTATGCGTGTTACATTAAGGCAAAGTGTTCTACACCCCTATTGAGGCTCTCTGTAGGCCAGAAATAGCCGTTTTTAATAGCGATTAAATGCAAATAAATTTGGAACAAAACAATTTTGGGGGGAAAATTTGGCAAATCGGCCAAATCAAATTATTCAAAAATTTGCTCATCTCTTGCATTGATCAGTGTTATCGGTCCTCTGCTGCTCCAGCAATAGACCACCAATCGGACAGGGAGAAGGGAGGTAAGCACCATCCTGCCGTCCTCTCAACTGATCGTGACATCGCAATTTTGTTGTGATAGTCGCGATCAGCTCCGCTGAAATGCCGGGTTCCTTTAATTTAGTTTTTAGAAACTTTGATTGTGGCATCTCAAGGGTTAATACCGGGCATTGGCCCGATAGATGTTGCCCGGCATTAACCCTGGGTCCTGGCTGCTTATAACAGTCAAGACCCACAGGGTTAGAAGAGTTCTCCGCTCGCAAGAATGCTTTAAACCCCGGTAACGGGATCAGGACATACAGGTACTCCCTGAGTCCTTAAGTCGTTAAGTTAAGTTAATACGTTTGTTTAGATTTTTTCTCAACTGTTTACTTTACCCTTAAACCTGTTTGCTGATTTGAAGATTATGTGTTCACTATGTGACTCTATTTAATCACTTCTTCCTATGACTTTTGAAAACAAAAAATCATGTGATCGGTAATTCTGACTAATCTGCTTTGTAAATATATTATTGGTTACTATAAAAAGAGATCTTGATGTAGAGGGACTCAATACATCTGTTATACACGGTCAGATGATGGATCCCAGCACCCATAGGCTCTATCATGTACATGGTTGGGATTCTAGACAATATCTGGAAGATTATTTTTCAGATAAACCTGATATGGCCTTTGAAGAGGATGGTTGGATATTTCCCATTGAAAATCTTATAAAAAATTTCACAGAGGGTATGTATCTTTCATGTAATTGGTTTATTTGATTTTAAACAACTGTAAACTGCTGAATACAAAATAGGCAAAAAAAAAATTTTGAGCATAAGAGATCCAAGAGTAAACTAGTTAGAAGAAGAAGAAGAATTGAAAGGGTTACACAAGAATAAAACTTTTTTTTTCAACTTGTCCAGAATGCCAGCATTTAAAAAACAAACTGAAAATACCTCCTGCTGCTCCCTTGGTACCTTCAGTATCCTTGTAAGTCCCTATGAGACCTATAACACTGCAAAAAAAAGTTACAAAAAAGTGTTAATGAAGGTCATTTAACCCCTTCCCTAATAAAAGTTTGAATCACCCCCCTTTTCCAATAAAAAATAAATAAAACAGTGTAAATAAAAATAAAAATATGTGGTATCGCCGCGTGTGTAAATGTCCGAACTATAAAAATATATCGTTAATTAAACCGCACGGTCAATGGCATACACGTAAAAAATTCCAAAGTCCAAAAAAGCATATTTTGATCACTTTTTATACAATTAAAAAATGGATAAAAAGTGATCAAAAAGTCCGATCAAAACAAAAATGTTACCGATAAAAATTTCAGATCCCGGCGCAAAAAATGAGCCCTCATACCACCCTGTATGTGGAAAAATAAAAAAAAGTAATAGGGGTCAGGAGAGGACATTTTTAAACGTATAAATTTTCCTGCATGTAGTTATGATTTTTTCCAGAAGTACGACAAAATCAAACCTATATAAGTAGGGTATCATTTTAACCGTATGGACCTACAGAATAATGATAAGATCGAAATATGCACTGCGTAGAAACAGAAGCCCCCAAAAGTTACAAAATTGTGTTTTTTCTTCGATTTTGATTTTTTTCCCATTTCACCGTGAATTTTTAGGTAAAATGACTAATGTCACTGCAAAGTAGAATTGGTGATGCAAAAAATAAGCCATAATATGGATTTTTAGGTGGAAAATTGAAAGGGTTATGATTTTTAAAAGGTAAGGAGGAAAAAACGAAAGTGCAAAAACTGAAAAACCCTGCCTCCTTAAGGGGTTAAGGTGAAAATTGGCTTGGTCCTTAAAGGAGTACTCCCACCCTAGACATCTTATCCCCTATCCAAAGGATAGGGGATAAGATGTCTGATCTCGGGGGTCCCGTCGCTGGGGACCCCCACATTATTGCATGCGGCACCCACCTGTTTTTTGTGCGGAAGCGCTGGAGGGTCTGAGTCGTGACTACGGGAACGGAGAGCGGAGTCCTGAAGTCACGTAGTCACGTCTCAGACCCTCCAGCACTTCCGCACAAAAAACAGGTGGGTGCCGCATGCAATACTGCGGGGGTCCCCAGTGACGGGACCCCCCCAGATCACACATCTTATCCCCAATCCTTTGGATAGGGGATAAGATGTCTAGGGTGGGAGTAACCCTTTAAGGGGATAAAACAGACCTTTGAATATTTACCAGGTGAACAATAGATGAGCCAGAGAGCCATCTATACTCCATCAATGCCATAAATATCATGTTGATCAATCTCTAATGGATGGTTGTTTAAAAATGCTATCATTACACAAGAATAACAGTTACTATTGCTACTTATATATTTTCATATATTTTATATATTTTATATATTTTTATAGTCAGAATATCCGTGATCTTATACTTGATTTATCATTTTATTCATCATTATTTTTCCAAGTTAGTCTAGAGGACTGTACGCCACTTTTTGTCTTTTTAGCCTTCAACAATAAACTAAGTTTATTCAATGATTATTGATGTTCTGTGTACCTTTCTTTTCTTTATAGCACATGTTCCCATGACTGTCTTGTGGAGTCAGTAAGTCAATCTTATTAACATACATTGTAATGTGATTCCTACTAGTTATATGAGAATATGAGCTCCTGTTTAGCGATAGTCACCTGTCTGTGATAGAAGATTATACGATGGATTCCAGCTCCCATAAACACTATCATGTACATGGATTTGATTCCAGAAAGCACCTGGACGATTTCTTTTCAGATAAATCTGATATGGTCTTTGGAGAGGATGCCTTAATTTTTCCCATTGAAAATCTTACAAACATTTTCACAAGGGGTATGTAGCCTGATTTTTATCTATTTATTCATTTATTTGGTTTGTTTGTTTAACCAATTACCCCCACCCCACCACCCTGTTGCCAAAGTAACAATGAGTAAAAAAAAACTATGACAGACATTTATCAAGTGATTTAGTTAATTTTTAGTTACTAAAAAGCATTTTGACTGGAAAGCGAGAAAAGCAAGTTTTCCAAAACTTAACTACGTAATAATTTTAAAATGGACTATGGGTAGTCTGGTATTAATTAACTGCGACAGTCGCAACTGTGCAAAAAAAAAAAGTCGCAACAAGGTTAAAAATTGACTACATTTACTACAGCTCAAACATGGAGAAGAAAAAGCTACTACCAAAGTAAAAAAGAAAAAAATGCTTATGTTAAAGAAAGAAATCAACAGGCTGAAACCAGTTGATAAATAAGTCACACATAAGCAAAAAAAAAGTAAAGAAAAAAGCACTAAAAAAAAGGAATACATAAGCAAACATTGATAAATGTCCCTCTATGTTCTTAACTTATTAGCAGCAATTAAATTAAAGGGGTTGTACAGTGGAACATTTTTATTTTCTGTCACCAGGCTGCATACAAAAATAATAAATACCGTATATACTCGAGTATAAGCCGAGTTTTTCAGCACGATTTTTCGTGCTGAAAACACCCCCCTCAGCTTATACTCGAGTGAACTCCCCCACCCGCAGTGGTCTTCAACCTGCGGACTTCCAGAGGTTTCAAAACTACAACTCCCAGCAAGCCCGGGCAGCCATCGGCTGTCCGGGCTTGCTGGGAGTTGTAGTTTTGAAACCTCCGGAGGTCCGCAGGTTGAAGACCACTGCGGCCTTCAACATCATCCAGCCCCCTCTCACCCCCTTTAGTTCTGTACAGTACTCACCTCCGCTCGGCGCTGGTCCGGTCCTGCAGGGCTGTCCGGTGAGGAGGTGGTCCGGTGGGATAGTGGTTCCGGGCTGCTATCTTCACCGGGGAGGCCTCTTCTAAGCGCTTCGGGCCCAGCCTCAGAATAGTCACGTTGCCTTGACAACGACGCAGAGGTGCGTTCATTGCCAACGTACTTCTGCGTCGTTGTCAAGGCAATGCCTCTATTCCGGGCCGGAAGCGCGGAGAAGAGGCGCCCCCGGTGAAGATAGCAGCCCGGAACCACTATCCCACCGGACCACCTCCTCTCCGGACAGCCCTGCAGGACCGGACCAGCGCCGAGCGGAGGTGAGTACTCAGAACTAAAGGGGGTGAGAGGGGGCTGGATGATGTTGAAGGCCGCAGTGGTCTTCAACCTGCGGACCTCCGGAGGTTTCAAAACTACAACTCCCAGCAAGCCCGGACAGCCGATGGCTGCCCGGGCTTGCTGGGAGTTGTAGTTTTGAAACCTCTGGAGGTCCGCAGGTTGAAGACCACTGAGGGCGAATGATGAGAAGAGGATGATGAAGGGGGGGTGTGGGGATGATGAAGGGGGGTGGGGATGATGACAACGGGATGATGAAGGGGGGTGTGGGATGATTACAAGGGGATGATGAAGGGGGGATGTGTGGGATGATAAGGGGATTGAAGGGGGGATGTGCGGGATGATAAGGGGATGATGAAGGGGGGATGTGTGGGATGATAAGGGGATGATGAAGGGGGGATGTGTGGGATGATGACAAGGGGATGATGATGAGGATGTTAATGACGGGTCTGGATGATGACAGGGGGGGATGAGGTATTTCCCACCCTAGGCTTATACTCGAGTCAATAACTTTTCCTGGGATTTTGGGTTGAAATTAGGGGTCTCGGCTTATACTCGGGTCGGCTTATACTCGAGTATATACGGTAGTTTAGAATACAGAAATTGGGGCTCAGAGTTGTGAATATTAGGATAACTTATGTTTATTTCAGTATATAATGTATAAAGTTAGTATATTTGGGAACTGTGTGTGTGAATAGCTCATACCACAGCGTTACACTGCAACTGCTAGTCACATCAGCATTAGGGAAAGGCAGGAGTGCAGAGTGCTGTGCTGTTACACTGAGAAGGATCATTGAAAGTGTTGCTCGCGAATATTCGCAATACAAATTTTATTCGCGAATATCGCATATTCGCGAATTCGCGGATATTCGCGAATATAGCACTATATATTCGTTATTACGAATATTTTTTTTTTTTTTCACAGTACACATCACAGTGATCATCCCTCTCTGCTTCCAGCTTGTGTAGTGTAAAGAAGGTTCTAATACTACTGTGTGAGACTGGTGTGCGAATTTTCACATATGCGAAAATTTACATATGCTAATTTTCGCATATGCGAATTTTTGCTTGTACGGGTTTTTTATGTATGCAAATTTTTGCATATGTTAATTTGCGCACACGTGAATATTTGCATATGCGAAAATAAAACGTGAATATTCGCGAATATATGACGAATATTCGTCCATATATTCGCGAATATTCGCAAATTCGAATATGGCCTATGCCGCTCAACACTAATCATTGATTGCTAAACCTCCTATTCACATTATTGAGCATTGCAGCAGAGAGGGGCAGATAGCTGTCAGCTGCCTCATACAGATCTCCAAGCTGCCTGAACTTTCTAAAGCATCTTATCTCCTCATTTTTCAGCCCAATTGAGTTTAATTTTATTTGCTCCACAAATCTTCTGCTGCTCAGAATTGTGTGACAGAGTGCAATTTAGGGTTTAGTCCCTGGATTTTTTTTTTGTGGTGCTGCACTGTTGGGTCCTGCTGCTGTTCAGAAATAAGTCATATTAGTGTGGACTTTAGTGCCTTTTTACCATTTTTCCCCTGTTACTCTGTCTCTGTGCTAAATTCAGTGTTATACCACATGTTATACACCTGCCAGTGTATTAAAGAAAAAAAAAAAAGGTTTTCCTGCGTACAAATACGCTGAACAGTGGCCTTATGATTGATTGCAAATGGCCTAAATACAAGCAAATAGCGTACTATATACCACCTTTTTTTCTGTCTCTGTGCTAAATTAAGTGTTATACCACACGTTATACACCTGCCGGTGTATGAAAGAAAAAAATTGTTTTTCCTGCATACAAATAGGCTTAACAGTGCCCTCATAATTGCAAAGGGCCTACATACAAGCAAATAGCGTGTCATATAGTACCTTTTTTTTGTCTCTGTGCTAAATTCAGTGTTATACCACACGTTATACACCTGCCATGTATTAAAGGAAAAAAAAGTTTTTCCTGCGTACAAATACGTTTAACCCCTTAAGGACCGGAGGTTTTTCCGTTTTTGCATTTTAGTTTTTTGCTCCTTGCCTTTAAAAAATCATAACTCTTTCAAATTTACACCTAAAAATCCATATGATGGCTTATTTTTTGCGCCACCAATTCTACTTTGTAATGACGTCAGTCATTTTGCCCAAAAATCTATGGTGAATCGGGAAAAAAAATCATTGTGCGTCAAAATTGAAAAAAAAACGCTGTTTTGTAATTTTGGGGGCTTCCGTTTCTACGTAGTACATTTTTCGGTAAAAATGACACCTGATATGTATTCTGTAGGTCCATACGATTAAAATGATACCCTACTTATATACGTTTGATTTTGTTGGACTTCTGGAAAAAATCATAACTACATGCAGGAAAATTAATACATTTAAAATTGTCATCTTCTGACCCCTATAACTTTTTTTATTTTTCCGTGTATGGGGCGGTATGAGTGCTCATTTTTTGCGCTGTGATCTGAAGTTTTTAACGGTACCATTTTTGCATTGATAGGACTTATTGATCACTTTTTATTCATTTTTAAATGATATAAAAAGTGACCAAAAATGCACTATTTTGGACTTTGGAATTTTTTTGCGCGCACGCCATTGACCGAGCGGTTTAATTAATGATATATTTTTATAATTCGGACATTTCCGCACGCGGTGATACCACATATGTTTATTTTTATTTTTATTTACACTGTGTTTTTTTTTTTATTGGAAAAGGGGGGTGATTCAAACTTTTAATAGGGGAGGAGTTAAATGATCTTTATTCACTTTTTTTTTCACTTTTTTTTGCAGTGTTATAGGTCCCATAGGGACCTATAACACTGCACACACTGATCTTCTATGTTGATCACTGGTTTCTCATAAGAAACCAGTGATCAACGATTCTGCCGCATGACTGCTCATGCCTGGATCTCAGGCACTGAGCAGTCATTCGGCGATCGGACAGCGAGGAGGCAGGAAGGGGCCCTCCCGCTGTCCTGTCAGCTGTTCGGGATGCCGCGATTAGCCGCGGCTATCCCGAACAGCCCGACTGAGCTAGCCGGGAACTTTCACTTTCACTTTTAGCCGCGCGGCTCAGCTTTGAGCGCGCGGCTAAAGGGTTAATAGCGCGCGGCGCCGCGATCGGCGCTGCGCGCTATTAGAGGCGGGTCCCGGCTTCACTATGACGCCGGGCCCGCCATGATATGACGCGGGGTTACTGTGTAACCCCGCGTTATATCAGAAGAGCAGGACCAAGGACGTACCGGTACGTCCTTGGTCCTTAAGGGGTTAAGGGCATACATACAACCAAGTAGTGTACTATTTAGTACCTGTATTTCTGTCTCAGTGCTAAATTCAGTGCTATTCCACACTAGTATACACCGGCTGGTGTATACAACAAAAAAAAGTTTTTTTCTGCGTATAAATACGCTTAACAGTGCGCTCATCATTGCAAAGGGCATACACAGAACCAAGTAGTGTACTATTTACTACCTGTTATTCTGTCTCTGTGCTAAATTCAGTGCTATTCCACACATTAGTATACACCTGCTGGTGTATTTAAAAAAAAAAAAAAAGTGTTTTTTTCTGCGTAGAAATACACATACCAGTGCGCTCATCATTGCAATGGGCATACATACAACAAAGGAGTGTACTATTTAGTAACTGTTATTCTGTCTAGGGCCTATATACTTTGAAAGGACAACCATAAGTAATCGCCTGCTGCTGTTCTATACCCTCATAAACGCACTAAGTATGTCAGGCAGGGAAGTGCCAGGACGTGCACAGAGAAGGGGCAGAGGCCTACATATGTCAGGCAGAGTTGGCAGCAGACTTGGGGTGAGTGGCAGCAGGAGTCGCAGCAATAGGCCTGAGCTCCCGTTAACACCCAGCGGTCATGTCGTCGACCCATCTCTCCTCGTCAATTGGTTTGCACACTCATCCCCATCATCAAAAGCGACATGTGACAACTCCATTCAAGAGTCGATGGGTTCCTCAGACACAACCCTCAGTTGGCATGGCCCGGGAGCAGTCCCCATAATCCCATTGCCTTTGTCCTATGCTGTTCCCTCTCCCAAAGAAGTATCTCATGTAGAGATGAGCGAATCGAACTTGACGAACCCGAATTCGTTACGAATTTCTTGAAAAATTTTATTCGCAACGAATACGAATATCGCCGCGATTCTATCGTACGAATCACTTAATTAAACTCCATTTTACAGCGTTCCAGGCTATTGTAGCGCTAAGATGGTGGATCCACATGTGAGTACATGGGGCAGGTGATTATGGGAGGGCGGGAAACAGCGGCGGGAATGAAGATAGGCGGGCTGACCCTGAATCACATGTGAGATGCAGCTTATCAGTGTTCACTGACCCCTGTGATGTCACAGCCCCTATATAATCGGTGGCCATCTTGCCTCTCTTCATTTCATCTATGCACTCAGATGGAGAGGACGGGACTGTGTGTGTGTGACTAGCTCATACCACAGCGTTACACTGCAACTGCTAGTCACATCAGCATTAGGGAAAGACAGGAGTGCGGAGTACTTTGCTGTAACACTGAGAAGGATCATTAATTGCTAAACCTCCTATTCTTGTTATTGAGCATTGCAGCAGAGAGGGGCTGATAGCTGTCAGCTGCCTCATACAGATCTCCAAACTGCCTGAACTTTCTGAAGCATCTCATCTCCTCATTTTTCAGCTCTATTGAGTTTTTTTTTTTTTTTGCTCCACAAATTTTCTGCTGCTCAGAATTGTGTGACAGAGTGCAATTTAGGGTTCAATCCCTGGATTTATTTTTTTTTTGGTGGTGCTGCACTGTTGGGTCCTGCTGCTGTTCAGAAATAAGTCATATTAGTGTGGACTTTAGTGCCTTTTTACCATTTTTCACCTGTTACTCTGTCTCTGTGCTAAATTCAGTGTTATACCACACGTTATACACCTGCCGGTGTATGAAAGAAAAAAAAAAGGTTTTCCTGAGTACAAATACGCTTTTTCAGTGGCCTTATCATTGCAAAGGGCCTACATACAAGCAAATAGCGTACCATATACCATCTTTTTTTCGGTCTCTGTGCTAAATTCAGTGTTATACCACACATTATACACCTGCCAGTGTATTAAAGAAACATATTTTTTTCCTGAGTAAAAATACGCTTAACAGTGGCCTTATCATTGCAAAGGGCCTAAATACAAGCAAATAGCGTACCATATACTACCTTTTTTTCTGTCTCTGTGCTAAATTAAGTGTTATAACACACGTTATACACCTGCTGGTGTATTAAAGAAAAAAAAAGGTTTTCCTGCGTACAAATATGCTTTTCAGTGGCCTTGGGTCTACAAGAACATGCGAGTGTAAAAAATGAAGATTTTGAATTTTCTCCTTCAATTTGCTGCTATTCCTGTGAAACACCTAAAGGGTTAAAACGCTGACTGAATGTCATTTTGAATACTTTGAGGGGTGCAGTTTTTATAATGGGGTAATTTGTGGGGAATTTCTAATAAGAAGGCCCTTCAAATCCACTTCAAAACAGAACTGGTCTCTGAAAAATTTTGATTTTGAAAATTTTGTGAAAAATTTGAAAATTGCTGCTATACTTTGAAGCCCTCTCATGTCTTCCAAAAGAAAAAACATGTCAATTTTATGATGGAAACATAAAGTAGACATATTGTTTATGTGAATCAATATATAATTTATTTGGAATATTCATTTTCCTTATAAGCAGAGAGCTTCAATGTATTAAAAAAAATGCTAAATTTTCAATTTTTACATCAAATTTTGGAATTTTTCACCAAGAAATGATGCAAGTATCGACAAAATTTTACCACTATAATAAAGTAGAATATGTCACGAAAAAACAGTCTCGGAATCAGAATGAAAGGTAAAAGCATCCCAGAGTTATTAATGTTTAAAGTGACAGTGGTCAGATGTGCAAAAAATGGCCGTGTCCTACAGTGAAAATTGTCTGGGACCTTAAGGGTTTAAAGGTTAAGGTTAAAGAGCCATAACTCTTATTTTTCCATCCACTGACCCATCTGAGGGCCTTTTTTTTTTGCAGTGTACTTAGCGGTACAAACTGACATGTTCTTTTATTATTGGGGTCAATACTAGAGATGAGCACATTTTTTTTAAATTTGGCCGATTCGCCGAAATTCTCAAAAAAAAATTTCAGACCAAATTTATTTGGCGAATAAGTATTAAATAGAGCTATTTCTGGCCTACAGAGAGCCTCAATAGGGGTGTAGAACAATTTGCCTTGCTGTTGCATAGGGTGAGTGCTAGATTAGTGTAATAATAGTGTTATTCAGTATGACATGCAGATTAGAGGCGTCATTATTAGAATAGAGCCTGCAGGTGGCATCAGTATGAGGAGACCATATAATGCCTGAAGGACACAGCTTGAAGGTGGCAGCAACAGTATGAGGAGACCATATAGTGGCTGAATGACACAGCGTGGAGTTGGCAACAGCCTGACAAAACTATAGGGCCTCACAATTGAAAATATATATTTTTTAACATTTAAATTGAAGATTTCAAATAGATGAACCTAAAAAGTGTTATATAATGTGTCAGCAGCCTGAAGAGACCACATGGCGGTGCAGTGATACAGCCTTGAGGTGGCAGAAACATGAGGAGACCATATAGTGGCTGAATGACACAGCCTGTAGTTGGCGGCAGCATGAGGAGACCATATAGTGGCTGAATGACACAGCCTGGAGTTGGCGGCAACATGAGGTGACCATATAGTGAATGAATGACACAGCCTGGAGTTGGCAACAGCATGAGGAGACCATATAGTGGCTGAATGACACAGCCTGGAGTCTGCGGCATCATGAGGAGACCATATAGTGGCTGAATGATACAGCCTGGAGTTGGCGGCAGCATGAGGAGACCATATAGTGGCTGAATGACAGCCTGGAGTCTGCGGCAGCATGAGGAGACCATATAGTGGCTGAATGATACAGCCTGGAGCTGGCGGAAGCATGAGGAGACCATATAGTTGCAGAATGAGACAGCCTGGAGGAGGCATCAGCATGATGAGTCCTGAAAGGGACCCTGTGGTGCGGTGGTTGGCAATACCAGTACCCGGTGACAAAGGTGGGTGAAAAAAGGAGAACTTGGCATCAGATGTGTGGCATCAGGCGCGTGGCAGGATCAGAATAGTAGTTGAGGCAGGTAGGCAGAAGAAAAAGTCCCTTTTGTAAAAGCGTTAGTGTGAACAAGTAAGTATTGAGGACATGCATAATGTAAAACTTAACTTTTAATAATATTCTTAGGTTAAAATATAGGTACCCCAAATTTTTGGGGAATCGAACAAAAGGAAAGGTGTGCAAAAAAACACCATGTGCCACCTACGCCACCAAGTATTGATGTGATGCAAAGACCTCTAAAAGGTGGAAGGGAACAACATATGGCCCATTGTAACCGGTGGGGATAAAAACTTCCCCTGTAAGGCCCTAATCTCGCATTATTAATTCCCTTCTTCTTATTTGCTAAATTATGGGCAAGGCGCCTGCAAACTGTTATCACTAAATTAATTGGTGGGGAACAGAGAGGGTTTATTCCGGGAAGGAATATCTATGAAAACATTCGTCGGATGTTCCTGAATATGCAGTCACCTGATGATGGGGACCCCCGCTCCATCCTGTCTTTGGACATAAAGAGATTGACAGGGCGGAGTGGGACTTCCTTTTTGGGGTAATAGAGCGTATAAACTTGGGTAGGAAATTTTTTGGAAGGGGTGAAAACAGTGTATCATAGACCTAGGGCTAGGATCAACATCAACAATGTAATATCGCAGGAAGATGTAAAAATGCACAGAGGTACTAGACAGGGGTGCCCCCTGTCTCCCCTCCTGTTTTCTATCTTTATTGAACCTCTGGCACAAATTGTAAGGGATACAGTGGATTTCAAGGGATTTGGAATTAATGGGATAGATGAAAAAATACTGTTATATGCAGATGATATTTTACTGTTTATTGTGGATCCTAGTAAGAATATAGAGAAGGTGATGTATATTATTATGGAGTTTGGATCTTTCTCGGGCTTCAAAATGAATTGGAATAAATCAGGATTACTATTGTTGGAGGGGGAGAGAAGTGCGATCCCGGACTATATACATGTGTTACAGGAACATGAACAGATGACTTACCTGAGGGTGAGAGTGTCAAGTAGATTAGAGGAGTTTAGGAAACCTAATATGAAACCATTAATAGAGAAAATAAAGAATGCAATTCAAATATAGAAGAGACTCCCGATGAATATGGCAGAAATGATTATGTTAATAAAAGTAATATTATTTCCAATGATATTACATATAATAAGGGAAGCACCGATAAGGTTGGGGGCACAAAACTTTAAAAAAAAATTCAGACTGAGAAAAATAAGATGAATTGGGGATAAAGGCTACGGATGAAGTAGGAGTTCCTGGCCCCCTCAATGTTAAATGGGGGTTTGGGAATTCCAAACGTCAAATTATATTTTATAGCGGCACAAATTGAATTTATGATTAAAAAGGATGAGTCATTTTAAATATTTCTGCATAAGTGGGGAAGTAAGGGTAATACTACCTTGGAAATAATTGAGAGTGGTAGATGTTTGCACAAAGACGTGAGAAAGATTCCGGTGTGTATAATATTGAATAAAGTTTGAAAATACACAAGACGTATTATGGGGATTAAAGAGAGTTTAAATTACACTTTGTTATGGAAAAATGGGTATTTGACAGAACTGGATAAATTAAGTGAATATATTAACTGGGATACAAAGGGGATTCAGAGAGTGAATCATTTGATAGTAGAGAATAAGTTAATAGATTGGAACTCGTTATGTAGGAAATGTTATCGAAATCCAAAGCAGTGCTTTATGTATATATCAATTAAAAGGGCTTTTGAAAAGGATAAGATGAACCCTAGGTGGAGAATTTGTAAACTTGAGTTCATGGACTATGTATTTAGTAAACCTTCAATAACAAAAAAAATAATGGATAAGCTCTATATAGGGCTGGTGAAGGCTTCAATAGAAAGGAAGGGAACCAGAAGTAAGAAAAAAATGGTCCGAGAAATTTGGCAATATAGACGAGAGAGAGTGGAGGGAAATTTTTAGTAACATTAACTGCTCCTCTCTAAATAGAATCCACAAAATACCACAGATTACGTTAGCACATAGATTTCCATACACACCTAAGCTTCTGCATTATATTGGCAAGAGGGAAGAGTCTATTTGCCCAAGGTGTCAGGTGATGGAGGTGGACTTGATACTTATGATATGGATCCGCCCTAAGATTAATGTGTTCTGGACAGAAATCTACAATGTAGTGGAAATGAGATTTAAAGTTAAACTACCCTGGAGGAGGGATATTAACTTTGTGTGCACTGTTTTTGTATTGAAGACTCAATATGGAAAGCAGAGCTTGGCTTGTAAATTTCAAAATACCATTAAATTTTTTTTTTTTTTTAAATCCCTTCTTGGCAAGTGTTACTCACTGGGAAATGGCAGTGTTTGTAGATGGAAATAGGGAGAGGTTCCTTTGTGGCGCTGCCCTTTTTAGGGCGAGTAACACTTGACAAGAAGGGAATTAATAATGCGAGAGTAGGGCCTTACAGTAGAAGTTTTTACCCCCACTGGTTACAATGGACCATACCTTGTTCCCTTCCACCTTTTAGAGGTCTTTGCATCACATCAATACGTGGTGGTGTAGGTGGCACATGATGTTTTTCGTACACCTTTCCTTTTGTTTGATTTTAAATCCTAATGCATATCCTTAATACTTACTTGTGGTCTGATGCGGAGGAATTTCTGTAACTGGGGAGCAGCACTTTAAATATGTTTAGCACTATCCATATTTGTGAAGTGTTGGTGTGGCACCATGGTCAATCTACTCTGATGCATCAGGCATTGGTGGATGGAAATCCTGGCTGATACATGCCTGATTCAACTTCACAAAGGTCAGTCTCTCCACATTTTTTGTGGACTGACAAGCTCTCCTTGGGGTTTCTATGGCCCCAGCCGCACTAAACACCCGCTGTGATGGCACACTACTGGCCAGGCAGGACAGCTTTTCCAGGCAAACTCTGCTAGTTGTGGCCACAAATTAGGTTTGGCTGTCCAGAAGTCCAGCGGATCTTCAAGGTGTGTTGGCATGGTCATGTCAAAGTATGCCACCACCTGCTGGTTCAGGTCCTGCTCCAGGTCTACCTGCTGCTGATGAGTTGCTTCACTATGCGGGTGAAGAAAGCTACTCATTAGAGATGAGCGAATTGAAGCAGACGAACCCAAATTCTTTACGAATTTCAGGATTTATTCTATCGCACAAATCTTTTCATTAAACTCCATTTTACAGCGTTCCAGGCTCCAGGACACCTATAATGGCAGAGCCACATGTCATTACATGGGGCAGGGGATGCTGGGAAGGCGGGAATGTGAGGCAGGAAGTGAGGTAGGCGGGATGACCCTGAATCACATGCGGGATGCAGCCTATCAGCATGCATTGACCCCTGTGATGTCACAGCCCTATATAATCGGAAGCCATCTTGCGGCTGCTCATTTCATGCCATATACACTGCAGAGATAGGATGGACTGCGTGTCTGTGTGTGACACGCGTTCCACTGCCAACTGCTAGTTACATCTGAGTTGTGGAAAGAGAGCAGTGCAGTGCTTGTTGTCACTGAGAAGGATTTTGATGCCAGCCATTAAGCTCCCAGTCACTTCATTTAGCATTTTATCAGAGAGGGGCAGATAGCTTTTCGTTGCTTGCGTAGTGACCACCGAATTGTCACCATTCGGCAGCAGGATGACTTCTGGGTCTCCACCTTATTGGACCCTCGCTACCAGCACAAAATGAGTGCCTTTTTTTTTTACACCCACTGAGAGGGAGGATAAACTGACCTATCACAGAGAGATCCTACGTAGTCAGTTGGCTTATGCCTATCGGCGCCATCGTCCATCCACTAGGAGGTCTTACTCGGTGGGTCCTCTGCACTCACCTTCCACTGCCATGGCTGCTGGGGAGGGGTGGCAGGAGCAGTACCAGCTCCATTAGCAGCAACCTGAGTCTACAGTTGCTGATGAGTAGCTTTCTTCCCCCGCATAGTGAAGCAACTCATCAGCAGCAGGTAGACATGGAGCATGTACCAGCAGGTGGTGGCATACCTTGACATGGCCATGCCAACACACCCTGAAGATCCACTGGACTTCTGGGCAGCCAAACTTGATTTGTGACCGCAACTTGCAGAGTTTGCCCTGGAAAAGCAACAATGGGAAGCGCCTGAAAGTATATGTGTCCTCACCCACAGCCCTCCTTGGAAACGATGGATAGGCAGTTAGACCGTAATGGTAGGAGATGTCGGCGCTGGATAAAGGAACCAGAAGGAGTACAGCATAAAATCAAGGCAGGTTTATTGGATGCAACGCGTTTCGCTGCGCATTCGCAGCTTCATCAGGCAAGATGCAGCTGCCTAATGAATCTGCGCATGCACAGCGAAATGCGTTGCATCCAATAAACCTGCCTTAATTTTATGCCATACTCCCCACCTCCATATGCTTTCCCCACCTCCATAATGTATAATTCAGCCAATATATTGTTTTCTGATGCTACTGGGACTGGGATATTAACTCCAAATATGTTCTGGTAGCACTAGCTAACATAAATGCTTAGTTGAGATTTCAAGATTGATCTTTCAATGGAAGGGGTTATGAAACCCTCTGGTGTACTGCTGATGCCTGCTCCTGACTGCTCCTGTGTCTTTCAGGAATTACTTGGCTTACTGATGCTTCTGGGCTTGGGCCTTAAAGGGGCACTCTGGCGCTTAAACATCTTATCCCCTATCCAAAGGATAGGGGATAAGATGCCTGATCGCGGGGGTCCCGCCGCTGGGGACCCAAGTGATCTTGCATGCCGCACCCCGTTAAAATCAGTCCCTGGAGCGTGTTCGCTCCGGGTCTGATTACTGTTGATCACGGGGCGGAGCAGTCCTCTCCCATAGGCTTGCATTGTGGGGGGCATGATTGACAGTATCGTGCAGTGTCGGGCGTGATTGACAGATTGCTCCGGCCGTGATTGACAGTAATCAGACCCGGAGCGAACACGCTCCGGGGACTGATTTTAACGGGGTGCGGCATGCAAGATCACGGGGGTCCCCAGCGGCGGGACCCCCACGATCAGGCATCTTATCCCCTATCCTTTGGATAGGGGATAAGATGTCTAACCGCCGGAGTAACCCTTTAAATTTTTGGATGTTTAGCATGAGCTAAATAGATGCTTAATAGAAATTTTAACTTTGATCTTTCAATGTAAGGGGTTATGAAACCCTCTTGTGTACTGCTGATGCGTGCTCCTGACTGTTACTACAAAAATGCTTTATCAAGTTCAAAAAGGCATACCATAGGTTTCCCCACCTTAATAGAATCTAATAATATCAAAACTGGGGTATAGATTATCAAGAATAAAACATAACTTTTAATATAAATAGTAATAAAAATTACCCAAAAAGATTAAGAACACCTTATTACTGACACAGAAAAATAGTCACAGTTCCTGGTATTAGCAGCACATATAGTTAAATTGCACTTTGCACATAAATTCAAACTCCCTTATTGCTGTCCCTAACAGATAAATGCAGCATATATATAGGAAACTCGCAAGATATACATAGAGAGTAGAATTATGACAGTAAATAACCATAAATACATATTGCACATCAAAGAGAATAACACACATACCGTATATACTCGAGTATAAGCCGAGTTTTTCAGCACAATTTTTCGTGCTGAAAACACCCCCCTCGGCTTATACTCGAGTGAACTCTCCACCCGCAGTGGTCTTCAACCAGCGGACCTCCAGAGGTTTCAAAACTACAACTCCCAGCAAGCCCGGGCAGGCATCGGCTGTCCGGGCTTGCTGGGAGTTGTAGTTTTGAAACCTCTGGAGGTCCGCAGGTTGAAGATCACTGCGGCCTTCGACATCATCCAGCCCCCTCTCACCCCCCTTTAGTTCTGTACAGTACTCACCTCCGCTCGGCACTGGTCCGATGCTGCAGGACTGTCCGGAGAGGAGGTGGTCCGGTGGGATAGTGGTTCCGGGCTGCCATCTTCACCGGGGAGGCCTCTTCTAAGCGCTTCGGGGCCGGCCCCAGAATAGTCCCGTTGCCTTGACAACGACGCAGAGGTACGTTACTTCTGCGTCATTGTCAAGGCAACGCCTCTATTTCGGGCCGGAAGCGCGGAGAAGAGGCGCCCCCGGTGAAGATAGCAGCCCGGAACCACTATCCCACCGGACCACCTCCTCTCGGGATAGTCCTGCAGCACCGGACCAGCGCCGAGCGGAGGTGAGTACTGTACAGAACTAAAGGGGGGTGAGAGGGGGCTGGATGATGTCGAAGGCCTCAGTGGTCTTCAACCTGCGGACCTCCGGAGGTTTCAAAAATACAACTCCCAGCAAGCCCGGACAGCCGATGGCTGCCCGGGCTTGCTGGGAGTTGTAGTTTTGAAACCTCTGGAGGTCCGCAGGTTGAAGACCACTGAGGGCGGATGATGAGAAGAGGATGATGAAGGGGGGGGTGTGGGATGATGACAAGAGGATGATGAAGGGGGTGTGTGGGATGATGAAGGGGGGTGGGGATGATGACAAGGGGATGATGAAGGGGGGTGTGTGGGATGATTACAAGGGGATGATGAAGGGGGGTGGGGATGATGACAAGGGGATGATGAAGGGGGGTGGGGATGATGACAAGGGGATGATGAAGGGGGGTGGGGATGATGACAAGGGGATGATGAAGGGGGGATGTGTGGGATGATGACAAGGGGATGATGACAGGTGATGATGATGAGGGTCTGGATGATGACAGGTGGTGATGATGATGAGGATGTTAATGACGGGTCTGGCTGATGACAGGGGCGGATGATGTATTTCCCACCCTAGGCTTATACTCGAGTCAATAATTTTTATTTTTTTTTTCCTGAGATTTTGGGTTGAAATTAGGGGTCTCGGCTTATACTCGGGTCGACTTATACTCGAGTATATATGGTATGTCATTATAGAGCAGTGGCTCTAGGGGGTATTATGTCCAGGGAAGCTGGACTACACAGAAGCTCTCCCTATACTCCCTAATGATCCCTATGGTGTAGTGCAATTACCCCTACAATAATCTTACCCTCACTGTTTGGCATGTAGCTAGGGCACTCGCCCTAGTAAGGGTGACCCACGTGCCTCAAGAACCTGAAAGCTATCCTGCGTTGTCCCTGTAAATAATGTGCAGTAGGGTAATAGCAAAAAACAAAGTGCAATGTGCTGTGCAATAGATATCACATTGCACAGCACATCGCCCCGGTAGAAGCCTCATTGGTGAAACGGTGACTTCCTTAGTTGCTTTACATACACCTACCTAAAATGTTCATTTTATCACTGTGTCTATTGGGGGTTAGTTATTTCTATCTCCCTACACTATTTTCTTACTGTAATTTTCTTTTGGGCACTTGTTGAATATTATTATTATTATTATTATTATTATTATTATTATTACTATTATTATATTATTATTATTATTATATTATTAATATTATTATATAATTATATTATTATAGAATATATTATTATATTGAATATTATTATTATACTATATTATTATAGTCACATTTATGGTAGCAATTGAGTCCCACTGGACCACCCTTTATTTTCTGTGACTCTCTGGCCGCAGATGTGCAGCTGTGTCTGCAACCTATATATGTATCTTACTTGATTTTAAATGTATGTATTTACATTTGTATTTATATGTCAATAAAATGTTGCTATTTTTCATTATGGATCTATATACGCTTCTTTTTCTATGTACTTAATATGTTTTTGGCAAAGGATCTACGCACATTTTTCAGGGACCATAGGGTTTATCCAATGTAAAGGGGTTATGAAACCCTCTGGTGTACTGCTGATGCCTGCTCCGGACTGCTCCTGTGTCTTTCAGGAATTACTTGGCTTACTGATGCTTCTGGGCTTGGGCCTTAAATGTTTGGATGTTTAGCATGAGCTAAATACATGCTTAATAGAAATTTCCACATTGATCTTTCAATGTAAGGAGTTATGAAACCCTCTTGAGTACTGCTGATGCCTGCTCCTGACTGTGTGTTTCAGGAACTACTTGGCTTATTGATGCTTCTGGGCTTGGGCCTTACATTTTTGGATGTTTAGCACAAGCTAAATACATGCTTAAAAGAAATTTCAACATTGATCTTTCAATGTAAGGGGTTATGAAACCCTTGGGTGTACTGCTGATGCCTGCTCCTGACTGTGTGTTTCCTTTGCTTATTGATCCTTCTGGGCTTGGGCCTTACATTTTTGGATGTTTAGCACGAGCTAAATACATGCTTGATAGAAATTTCAACTTTGATCTTTTAATGTAAGCAGTTATGAAACCCTCGGGTGTACTGTTGATGCCTGCTCCTGACTGTGTGTTTCAGGAACAACTTGGCTTATTGATGCTTCTTGGCTTGGGCCTTACATTTTTGGATGTTTAGCAGTAACTAAATACATGCTTAATAGAAATTTCAGCATTGATCTTTCAATGTAAGCAGTTATGAAACCCTCGGGTGTACTGCTGATGCCTGCCACTGACTGTGTGTTTCCTTGGCTTATTGATGCTTCTGGGCTTGGGCCTTACATTTTTGTATGTTTAGCACTAGCTAAATACATACTTGATAGAAATTTCAACTTTGTTCTTTCAATGTAAGGGGTTATGAAACCCTCGGGTGTACTGCAGATGCCTGCTCCTGACTGTGTGTTTCAGGAACAGCTTGGCTTATTGATGCTTCTGGGCTTGGGCCTTAGATTTTTGGATGTTTTGCACTAGCTTACATACATGCTTAATTGAGATTTCAGCATGGATCTTTCAATCTAAGGGGTTATGAAATCCTCTTGTGTTTTGCTGATGCATTTTCCTGACTGTGTCTTTCAGGAACTACTTGGCTTACTGATGCTTCTGGACTTGGGCCTTAAATTTTTGGACGGTAGCACTACCTAACATGCATCTTTCATAGAGATTTCAACATTCATCTTTTAATTTTAGGGGTTGTGAACCCCTCTTGTGTACTCATGCTGCTTCCTGATCCACTCTGTCAGCCCGTTGGTCCTGTGACAGTGTGCAACTCTGCCTCCACACCCTCCATTGTGTCCTCAGCCTCCACTGCCCGGACAAGTCTCAGTGGCCTTTAAGCATACCATGTGTGCTGGGCACGGTGGTGTCACACTGTTCTTCACATGGTTTGCCTTGGCAAAAAGTGTTGGAAAAAACGGCTGGTCAGGGCAATGGAGATGTTGTGCCTACATCTCATGGCCACACGAGCCCTGTGGGGGCTTGTTAGATCAGGTCCTTTGTACCCACATGCCAGGGTCCGGAACACTAAAACATGGGAGTTAAAAGTTCAATTTCAAAATCATTTATTTAAATTTCTAAATCTTAAATTTAAATAAAAAACTCATGCATTTCAATGGTCTCCTCATGCTTCAGCCAACTCCAGGCTGTGTCATTCATGCAATATATGGTTTACTGATACTGCTGCTGGGCCTGGGTCTGAGACTGAAACTTTTGTTATGGTAGGTAACAACAGCTATCCAAAATCTTCATTTTAAATTAAAAAAAATCTTGTGTTTTTTCTTGGGGATTGTGAAGCCCTAGTGTGTACTCATGCTTGAGCCAACTCCAGGCTGTGTCATTCAGGCAATATATATTTCACTGATGCTGCTGCTGGGCCTGGGTCTGGGAATAAAAATTTTGTTATGGTAGGTAGCACCAGCTATCCAAAATCTTTGGTTTAAATTTCTGAATTCATGTTTTAATCTTAGGGATTTTGAATGCCTAGTGTCTACTCATGCTGCTGGCAACTCCTGGATGTGCCATTCAGCCACTATATGGTCTCCTCATGATGCCAACACCTCCAAGCTGTGTCATTCAGCCACTATATATGGTCTCCTCAATGTGCTAACTCCTCCATGCTGTGTCATTCAGCCACTATATGGTCTCCTCATGCTGTCAACACCTCCACGCTGTGTCATTCAGCCACTATATGGTCTCCTCATGCTGCCAACACCTCCACGCTGTGTCATTCAGCCACTATATGGTCTCTCCAAGCGGCCACCACCTCCAGGCTGTGTCATTCAGCCACTATATGGTCTCCTCATGCTGCCAACACCTCCACGCTGTGTCATTCAGCCACCATATGATGTCCTCATGCTTCAGCCTCATCCAAGCTGTTTCATTCAGCCACTATATGGTCTCCTCAATGTGCTAACTCCTCCACGCTGTGTCATTCAGCCACTATATGGTCTCCTCGTGCTACCAACACCTCCACGCTGTGTCATTCAGCCACTATATGGTCTCCTCATGCTTCAGCCCCAACCAAGCTGTATCATTCAGCCACTATATGGTCTCCTCATGCTGCCAACACCTCCATGCTGTGTCATTCAGCCACTATATGGTCTCCTCATGCTGCCAAATCCTCCACGCTGTGTCATTCAGCCACTATCTGGTCTCCTCATACTCATGCGACCTCCAGGCTCTGTCATTGTGCCAATCTGCGGCAGTGATTCTAAAAGCGATGCCAGTAATCTGCATGCTATTCTGAATAACAGTGTTATTTCACTACCCCAGCACACTCCATATGCGTGTTAGAACATAGCAACATGTTCTATTCCCCTATTGAGGCTCTCTGTAGGCCAGAAATAGCCATTTTTAATATAGTTTTGCAGTGAATAAATTCGGATCAAAACTAATTTTTTTTTTTTTTTTAAATGGCAAATCGTCTGAATCGAATTTTTGAAAAGTTTGCTCATCTCTACTACTCATCAGTAGAATCAGGCTGCTGCTAATGGAGCTGGTACCGCTCCTGCCACCCAACCCTTCCCGAGCAGCCATGGCAGTGGAAGGTGAGAGCAGAGGGCCCCCCAAGTCAGACCTGCGAGAGAATGGATGATGGGGCAGTAGGCATTGGCCCCATTTTGTGGCAGTAGCGAGGGTCCAATAAGGTGGAGTGCCAGAAGTCATTGCACTGCTGAATGGTGACAATTCAGAGGTCACTGCACAAGCAAGTGAGCATGAATCGGCCATTTGTGCAAGTGACTCCACTGCATACTGCCAAGGTGTGTCTGGGTCCTCTGTCTCGCCTTCCTCATAACCCTCTAGCTCCTCTGGCGGCTCCTGCTCCTCCTCTCCTGTCAGATGACTAGAAAAACCGCCTATCTCACGAAACCTAAACTGTGCTCCGCTGTGCTCCTCCCCCTTCTCCTCCAGTTAAGCCCCCACAGGGCTCATTTGGCCGTGAAATGTAGGTGCCATGTTTCCAGTGCCCTTACCAGCCATCGTTCTCAAAATGTGTTGTAGTAAATGAAGCAGTGGAATGATGTTGTTCATTCCGTAATCCTGGCGACTGACTAATAAGGTGGCTTTCTTATTAGTCAGTCGCCAGGATTACGGGATGAACAACATCATTGCTTTGCGGTGTACGAGTGGCTGAAGTGCATGCAAAGTTTCCTTCCCATTGTTAGGATGTCTTGCAGATGGGGGGAACACTTCAGGAACCGCTTGTCAACCAGTTTGAACACATGTGCCATGCAGGGAGTAACAGCACAGACAAGATGTTTTTCCCGTTGTCAGTCACCATGGTTCCCATTGCCAGTTTTTGTGGAGTAAGCTATGCTCCGATTTCTTGATGAGTGACTTTTAGCAGTTCCTCCCCTGTGTGACTCTGTTTGCCAAGGCAAACCATGTGAAGAACAGCTTGACACCGCCGTGCCCTGCACACATCGTATGCTGGAGGGGCACTGAGTCCGTGCAGTGGAGGCTGATGACACGGTGGAGGATGAGGAAATGAAGTCACCCACTGTCACAGGACCAACAGCCTGAAAGCGTGGAGACAAAAGCTGTGACCTGTCCAAGTTGCTGTTGTGGCTGTGCAGGAACCACATTCACTCAGTGGGCTGTAAAGGACATGTATTGTCCCTGACCATAGCTGCCGTGCACTTTGGTACACACCGACAGGCTCAAGGAGTGGCCCACGTTCTGTTCCACAAAATTGTGCAGGGCTGGTAATGCCTTCTTCGCAAAGAAATGATGGCTTGGGACTCTCCACCTCGGCTCGGCACAAGCCATCAGTTCTCTGAAAGTTGCAGAGTCCACTTGAAAAGGGAGGGACTGCAGAAGCAGCAACTTGGAAAGGAGCACATTAAGCTTCTGCGCCGTTTGATGAGTGGGCGCATACTGTTGTCTCTTGGACATGGCTTCTCCATGGATTGGCTGACTCAAAGTAGGAGGAGCAGGAGCATCTGAAGCGACAGAAGATGGGTATGACACACAGCTCCCTTTGGCTGAGGTAATGGGGCCTTGGTTGGCTGAAACAGGGAGCGGTGTGCCATTGGGTGATGCAGCATGCTTGACCACTACATCGGAGCTATGGTTCTTCCAGGCCGCTTTATGGTGACGCTGCATATGTTGATGCAGGGCCATGGTGCCAATTATTGGGACCCTGTCCACGCTTCACCTTTTGCCGACACATCTTGCATGTGGCCAGGTTAACATCCTCCGGATGCTTGATGAAAAACTGCCACACCGCCGAGTATCTGATTTTCCCACCCACAGTCCACACTGATTGACTGCTACTACCGCCGATTTCAAGAAACACTTTTCCACTACCTCTTAGGAAGGTAGGCTGCCGCGATGCAGGTGGTGTACCCAGGGCATGTTTGGGTCCAGACTTTCCCCTCCTGCCACTATGCTGACTGCCAACCATGCTACCACTTTGCTGGCTCAGCTGCTTTCCCACGAGCAACCTGCAACTCTCTTCTCCTGATGATGATGAAGCCCCTTCTGCAAGTGCGATCGGCTTCATCATCATCGAATTGTGTCTGCACGTCACTGATGTCCTCTTCAGGTTCCTCAACAGTGTCTGCTTCAGGAGCCTGAACGCTTGCATCACCATCTCCCACGCCACTCTCTTCTTCACTACTTGCCGGCCTAGCGGAGGAAGCTGCGGATGTCTTCTCCACTTCTTGGCTATGCAGTAGCTGCTGACTGTCCTCTAGTAGATCGTCTTTACTAAATAGTGCAGCTGAACCCACAGCAGAAAATACTTCTTTAGGGGAGGGAACAGCATAGTACAGAGTCAATGGGAGGACAGGGACTGCTCCCGGGCCATGTCAACTGAGGGTAGTGTCTGAGGAACCCACCGACTGTTGACTGGGGGTGTTAGGTGTCACTTGTGATGATGTGGATGAGCGTGTTAACCAATCGACGAAGGCAGATGGGTTGCTGGTCGAGACACGACCACTAGCTGATACCGGGAGCTCAGGCCTCTCACTGCGACTCCTAGTCTGCATATATATGAGGGGAGTACAATACGCTTCACGGCGCTTAAAACAGTATTTGTCTATAACACTAGCAGGTGTGTACTTTTGCCTGGCCTTTCACAGTATCTAGGCCTTTAAGACTTTAACAGGAACAAAATGGTACACCGCTTAGATGTACGCATAGGTTACACTTAATAGAGGAAAATATGCTTTTAGTGCTCTGCTCATCCTAACTAGCTGGCTACTATTGGCTTTTCAGTTATTGTACACACCAGTGCTGCAGCACACAGTTGCTGTGTTCTACACCCAAAATTCCTTCTTTCTCTCTCAATCTCTCTCCCTTCCCTATCAGTGGTTTTAGGCTGGAATTGGGCTTGAGGTGAATCGCTGCTGTAAAAATGTTTTTCTGTGCAACACACACTGCTGTTTGTCCCTCTCGCTCCGTAATAGATCGCTGATGTGACTGGCCACAAGATGGCTGCCGATTATATAGGGCTGTTACATCACCTGGGTGGCTGACTGCTGATAGGCTGCATCCTGCATGTGATTCAGGGTCATCCCGCCGACCCTTATTCCCGCCTTCACAGGATTCCTTGCCCCATGTCCTCACATGTGGATCCGCCAATTTAGATGCCTGGACCATACTAAATGGGGTTTAATGAAGCGATTTGCGCAATCGAGTTGTGTCGATATTTGCTAGTGGTAAATATCTCTAATTATGTACCTACCTCTGATGAGATTAATGTTCTAGAAAAAGGGTTGTCTTTTTGCCCTAAGGTAGACCCTGATTGGCTACAGCTTAAAGTTGATCTTAGCCGTTTCTACAGGAATATTAAACTTAAGATTTGGTTTAATAACATGTCTATGTCCAGAACAACCAATGAAAGTACGGGGGGAAAAAATGGGGATGGTGCTAATTATGAATTATGTCTTAAAAATTGGGGACTTTTTAATAAAAGTGACTTTACCCCACCTATTGTTTCACATGAGGTGGACACGTACATTTCAATGGTTGAGAAGGACATTAATAAATTACAGTCTGTAGCAGAACAAAGTGTGAAACAACATAACCTGTCAGTTGCGGACAAGAAAGCTTTATGGAGCCTTGAACATAATGACCAGATTATGATTCGACCCGCAGACAAAGGGGGCGCTCTGGTCATCATGGACAAGGAGGCATATGTTAATGAGATCCTCAGTCAGGTTAATGACACAGATGTATACACCTTGTGCTCAGGTGATCCACTTTGTATGGTAAAAAAGCGACTTAAGACATTAGTAGACAATGCCTATGCGACTGACCTGATCGATGACGAGTTACATGACTTTTTATTACCCAGCCATCCTAAAACACCACTTCTTTACATACTGCCCAAAATCCACAAAAGACTTGACAAACCACCTGGACGCCCTATAGTGTCGGGCAGGGACTCAATATTGAGTCCCTCTGCCATCTTTGTGGACAGAGTGTTCAGGAAATACGCGGTGGGAACTGATTCATACATCAGGGACACTGCGGATTTCCTGAACAAAATCAAAGAGGTACAGATACCGCCAGATGCCCTACTAGTCTCTTTTGATGTTGTATCATTGTATACATGCATCAATCACAGTAGAGGACTGGAGACCATGAGGAAGGCACTCAATGACTCTATCTATAGTCCAGAGGCCAGGGATTTCCTACTAGGGTTGGTTGAAATTATCTTGACTTGCAATTATTTCCTTTTTGACAACACTTTTTACATCCAAAAGAGAGGGACCGCCATGGGATCAAACAAGGCGCCAACTTACGCCAACATGGTTATGGCGGATTTGGAGGTCAGTGTCATCTATGTGTCCCACCATTTTGAGAAGGTTCTCAGATGGTGGAGATACATAGATGACATTTTTGTCATCTGGGGAGGCACACCCACGGAACTAAATATGTTCTTTGATTTTCTTAATGACATTGATCGTGACATAAAATTCACGATGGTGTCATCCAACAAAGGGATCCAGTTCCTAGACACTTGGACTTACATTGAGGACTCAAGGCTTAAAACTGATCTATTTATTAAACCGACTGACAGGAACAACCTATTAAGATTTGAAAGTTCACATCCAAAAAACATGATTAAATCCTTACCCCTTAGCCAACTAATGAGGGTTAGGAGGATTGTTGATGACCCATCCAGCCTCGAGAGTAGATTGGGCGAAATGGGTCAAAAATTTACTGACAGGGGCTATCCCAAACCATTGGTGAATAGACACATTCACACAGTTAAATTTATGGATCGTGACACTTTACTGTCTCCGTCAACAGACATTACCTCACTAAAAAAGAAGTCGGATCGGATCCCCTTTGTATCGACTTACACTGATTACAGTATGAAGATTGGTAGGATCGTAGCCTCACACTGGAACATTTTAAAAAACTCTTTTGAGACTGTACCTGAATTCGCCAGCCCCCCTCTGTTATCCTATAGGAGAGCACCAAATATTAAAGACAAGTTGGTAAAAACTGATGTCAGCAACTTTAAACATGATTTAGCATCCGAGCTAAAACCAGGATGTTTTCCATGTATGGAATGTGATAATTGTACCATGATGGTAAAAGGTAATGTCTTTATTCACCCCACTACTGGACAGACATTTAAGATAAGATATCATCTCACCTGTAGGAGTGAATATGTAATATATGTACTTGTCTGTCCCTGTGCAAAATTATATGTAGGGGAAACGACAACCCAATGCAGGATCAGGTTAAATAACCACAAATCCACCATCAGGACATGGAAGATAGATCTCCCTGTACCACGCCATTTCTTAGAATGTAATCATAGGGTCGACCAATTGAAATTTACTATTATCGATCATGTACCAGTCTTGAAGAGAGGGGGTGATAGGGCAAAAATACTGAAACAGAAAGAGTTAAGATGGATATTTAAATTGAATACATTGAGACCAAGTGGTATGAATATTGACTTCTCACTAAAACCATTTTTTTGAGCCCCCGAAGTAAAATTGTGTGTGTTGGTGGCTATACTCCACATGTATAGTGATAATATGTCTGTTGTGTACTATTTGTACTATTTATATGATTTTAATCTGTTTTATGACACCTTCTTTTGTTCTCTCCCCTTAGATATCCTCTGAAAGTTCCTTCCAACTGCCCCTATCCGACGTCATAAGGAATGTTGTTTTCAAGCTTTCAAGTCTACATGATCAATGTCATTTTTTCCTGCTACGGACCCTATATTGTTGTTTTCTCATTACTAATAAAGAGCTTTTTTTGCTTTAACTATATAGTTACCAATTAATTTTTTTAGAGATGGCGTGATATGAGTCAGGGGGTACACATAATCTCAGCAATTGGAGTTGTGAGGATGTGAATCACGTAAGGGTGACACCTCCGTGAACACATCCAACACACCCCTATGTTAGGGATAATGATGTGGGATGATGGTGTGGGACATGGAGGATTATGTATCCCCCATGTACACATGAACTTCTCCATTTAATTGGGTGACATATATCTATGGTTAACACCTTTGATAGAGGTCCCCTTATATATATTGAGTCTATGGTTCCCTCCTGAACTCTATTTACCTGTTTATATTTCCCTATGGGTTGAGCAGAAGTCTCTTTATTGGTAATTTCCTGAGTATCCTTCCCTTTTGGGATATATAATCACCTTATACACTGGGTCCTGTAATCAGGTTTATATTTTCAATTTATATTTTTTCCATTTTGACATATCATGTGACCGCTGGAGTCATTTTGTGTCTATGTTGACATATCATGTGACTGCTGAAGCAAGTGGTCATGTGGTTGCGATCATGTGACTTACCTGTTGTGCGATCATGTGATTGCGATCATGTGACTTGTCTGCGTTTCTTTGCGGGCGCATAGCGGTGGCCCGTCGCGAACGCGAGCGGCCATCCGCTTCTGCGCAGAGTGTTTGTGTACAAACACAGGCCGCATGCTTCCGGCAATGACGTTCCGGATATGGTGGTAAGTGAAGGTGACCGGACAGTTGGATATCGGAGGTCAGAACTCTTATTATATACACTTATATGGGTGGATCTTCGCTACATTCATTAGGTACATGATTGTATTAACACTAGATCTGATGGTTCATGGATTATGTCATGTTGATTATGCACTATATCATGAATTAGTTTGTGTTTACATGGGTGGCCACACCCCTTGAAGGATATGATGTCATTTGGATACCATATAAATATTGTGTTGTTGCACTTGATTACTATGCTTGATAAAGATCCGGATTGTGGATCGAAACGTTGCATCTCACTGATGGGTGAATAAAACTATTTTCTTTGGATTACAATCCCTGGAGTGCCGCTTCTTCCGTATTTTCTTCAATATCTGGGATCTTGAGTCGGACCCCTGGAGCTTGTGCACCCACTCTGGACTATAAGTCCTCCACTGTGCCTTACCTTACTTTCTTTTGCTTTTGCAAATATAATTTTTCCTGAAATTCGTAAAAAATTTGGATTTGTCAGATTCGATTCACTCATCCCTAGTCAATACAATTAAAATGATACATAGTTTTTCTATTATTGTACAGCTTTTAAAAAAAGACAAACTTTTTATTTTATTTTTTATTTACAAAATAATGATGCTTAAATTCGCCTTATTCTGACCTCTATAACTTGTTTTTATTTCTCAGTATATTTTGGCTTTATTAGGGTTCATTTTTTGCACCATGATCTTTTCAATCGCTTTTTATTTAAAAAAAAAAAACTGACATCAGAGATTCTGGCATTTGGTAATTTTTTTACATTTACGCTGTTCACCGCAAAGAATCATGAACATTATATTTTTATAGTGCACACATTTCTAAATGCAGCCATAACAATTATTTTTGTTTTCCTTGTTTTATGGAAAAAGCAGGGGGATTAAAATTTTTGTTAGGAGAGGGTTTTTTTATTTTTTATTTTACACTTTTTAATTCCTCAAAGAATATTAGAAGCAATCATTAGAGTGCTGTGTATTGTGAATGTTTGCTGTGTTATACTAAATTAACTCTATGTTGGTGCTGAATAAAGGCTGGAAAGGAGTAGTCCAGCATCAAAAAATGTATCCCTTATCTACAAGAAGTTTCTGCCAACATGTTCTCTCCATGTACAGTGGGGCAAAAAAGTATTTAGTCAGCCACCAATTGTACAAGTTCTCCCACTTTAAAAGATGAGAGAGACCTATCATTTTCATTATAGGTATACTTCAACTATGAGAGACAGAATGAGAAAAAAAATCCATAATATCACATTGTCAGATTTTTTAAGAATTTATTTGCAAATTATGGTGGAAAATAAGTATTTGGTCAATAACAAAAGTTAATCATAATACTTTGTTATATAATCTTTTTTGGAAATGAAAGAGATCCAACATTTTCTGCAAGTCTTCACACGGTATTCATCTTCAATGCCACGTTTCTTCTTCAATTCCCTTGCTGATGGAAGGAGTTATTTACTCAAGATACATGGCCCCATTTATTCTTTCCTTTATACGGATCAGTCGTCCTGGTCTTTTTGCAGAAAAATAGCTCCAAAGCATGATGTTTCCACCCCCCATGCTTCACAGTTATGGTGTTCTTTGGATGCAACTCAGCATTCTTTCTCTTCCAAATACGACGAGTTGAGATTTTACAAAAAAGTTCTACTTTGGTTTCATCTGACCATATAACATTCTCCCAATCCTCTTCTGGATCATCCAACTGCTCTCTTGCCAACTTCAGACAGGACCAGACATGTACTGGCTTAATTTTTGCTCACGGTTCTTATGATAATTTTGACACCACAGGTTGGAGCCCCAGATCGAGGGAGATTATCAGTGGTCTGGTATATCTTCCATTTTCTAATAATTGCTCCCAAAGTTGATTTCTTCTCACCAAGCTGCTTGCCTATGGCAGATTTAGTCTTCCCAGCCTGGTGCAGGTCTACAATTTTGTTTTTAGTGTCCTTCAACAGCTCTTTGGTCTTGGCAATAGTGGAGTTTGGAGTGTCACTGTTTGAGGTTGTGGACATCGGTGAGCCACTAATCTAGCTTGTTTGTAGTTGACCAAATACTTATTTTACCGAGGAATTTACCAATTAATTCATTAGAAATCCTACAATGTGATTTCCTGTATTCTTATCCCCCGTTCTGCCTCTCATAGTTGAAGTGTACCTATTGTGAAAATGACAGGCCTCTCTCATCTTTTAAAGTGGCTGGCTGACTAAATACTTTTTTCCCCCACTGTATCCTTATAGGAGAGCCTGAGATACAGGAAAGCTGTTTCTCCTGCCATTCTCTGTGCAATATCAGAAATATCATAATTTAATAATTTGGAAAAATATGCATGCAAGAATACCGAATATTATTTAATTATTTAGAAGTTTATCATTATTTTTTTTTCAGTGCTTTATTTAAAAATGAGAGGGTGATTTGAATTATTATTTAGGGGGGTTATATTTTTAACTTTTTTTTACATTTTGTTACACATTTTTCATCAAAAGCCATCAGTAGATGGCTTACATAGATTAATGTAATGCTGTTCCATTACATTGATCGATACTTGGCACCCAAGGCAGCCTTAAGTAACTACAAATCCACTGAGAACCATGAAGGACGGGTAAGTTCCTGTTTTTCCACAGCAACCCATTACACCGCAGATCTGCAGATGATTCCCCTAGACACCAGGGATTACCGGCATTTGATGTTTAATTGCCATGTTCACAATTGATCACAGCATTTAACCATATAAATGATGGATATCAGAGCCATTTTATTTTTCTGCAATTGTATTTTTCTGGAAGTCATATAGACATAAATCATTATTTATCTGCTACATTTTTAAGGATTTAACATAAGCACTTTTTCAAAATGTTGTGGAATCTTTTTTCCAGGTCATATTAAAGGAGATGTCCTGATCGACCTCAGCCCTGGTTCCTTTATTCATCACCTCTATGCTGCCAATGAGTTTTTCCAACACATCATAGTCCTGAAGGTCAGTGACAGATGCATTTTGGAGCTGAAGAGATGGCTGGACACACGGACAGGAGCATTCGATTGGGGACATGCCACAAAACTTCATGTAGGCATAAAAGGAAACAGGTGAATCCTCCTTCCTCCTCCTTTTTCTCCTCTCCTCCCCTCTGTTGTGTCACGTATGAGCAAAGAAGGAGTGCATCCCTGGTCTTACCCACTCCCTCTGACCCTGCCTACTTGCCTATCCGCCTATCCCTAAACAGCGGATCGACAACCACGGTGACGGTCCCTTCCTAAGTAAGCGATGGAAGTCACAGTCAACAAAATAAACTACAAAAACAGACACAGGTCAGGATACAGTCAGGAAGCACTCAAACTAACAGAAATGATACTAAACAATCACACAATTTGTTAAAATCAACTAGCCGAGTATGTACCAGGAAATGTCAAAGGTTCCAAGTCGCAAAAACAGGAGAAAGGTTAGAATGCCAAGCCAAGAAGTCAAAAATACCAGATGATTAGGATTACAAATACAAACGCTATCTACTATGTTATGAGACCCCACTGCTGGCTTATATAGGCAGCCTGACAGGTGACCTCATCAAGGTCAGCGGACCAGCCCAGATAGCTAGACATAGCCCAGCAACCAAAAGAAACATCAAAACTGATTAACTCTATGGGTTCAGACACATTGTTGGCTCATCTCTAGTTCTGTAGTTACATAGCAGGGTTAAAATGGCACATTTTAATCCACTTCTACCAAGGGCACACAGTAGGGGTATAGGTAACTTTATAGTTTTATTTCCCCTCTATTGATACAAAGTAAAAAACCTATAAGGCATAAACTTGTCTGTCCTGAATAGAAAGAGACTGGATCAACGTACAAAATAAGACTTCTACAAGTTAACATTAAGTTGGTATTTCAGTCTAAGAAATATTTTAGGCCTTTAAGTTCTCAACTGTTTCTGCTATGACCAGCTCCTAGGGTGAATATTCCACTGATTTACAGCTCTTTTAGTGAAAAAAGTTTGATGCCTCTGGACAAGGCCAAGGAAAATGTATTTTGGAGCCCTAGACAAATAAAGCCATCTCCTCTCAAAAATACACACACTCAAACACACACACACACACACACACACACACAATACAGTATATCTCATATGCTTCTAAGTAATAGCCTTACAGCTACTAAATAATATCAAGCAGTGTATTAAAGAGACAGCACCAGACTTCACAGCTTGTGCAGGTGATCATCCAGGAATGCTGGCCCGGAAAAGCATACACAACATAAAGTAGATACAGCACCAAAAATGCCGGAGACTCAGATCTTGATGGTGTGTGACTTTATTTGCTCCCCAAAGTGCAGTTATGCTTGAAAAAGGCAGTTTGTTGCCAAAATGTTGCACTTTGGGGAGTGAATAAAGTCACACTCCATCAAGATCTGAGTCTCCGGCTTTTTTGGTGCTGTATCTACTTTACATTGTGTACGAAATAATATCAGTATACAAGCAACAGATATTATAACTGTACATATGACCATTATACTGCTAAATTCAGTATACAAAGCCCAACATTGACAATAATAAAGGTATACCAGGGATAAATAATACTACCACACCATGAACACTATCAGTACTATACTGTTACTAAGGAAAACACAATATATTGTCAGAGGCTCACACAATTTGAGCAAGGGGAAAAGTATGATATAGAGCTTTTTAAAGCTCTGAAACAACATTTTTTAAGGGCAGGAGGTGTGTTAGGAGTAGTTAGGGAATATAATCTGAGTTAGTTTACAAAATATGGTTTGATGACAGGTACTCTTTAAATCATTATCAATAGTTGATAATAAAGTCTCAAAATACTTTTAATTCCTTTTATATTTCCTCTCAACTAAAATTATCCCAGCCCCTGATTAGTTTAGTTGAGCATTTTTGCACATTTTCAATCTCCAGGAATTCCTTTCTATGACATGGTGCTCAGAGCTAAACAGCATATTCCAGATGAGGCCAATATTCCTGCTTTATAAAGTGGTAATATTATGTCCCTGCCCCCCAATTCCATATCTTTTTAATGTCATGTCAATATCAAATATCATGCTGGCCTTAAAAGCAGCTGAGTGGCATTCAATGCTACTGTGTAGTCCATTATCTACAAGTACAGATCCTTCTTCCCCAATTTTTGTACCCTAAGACATACAATGCTGCAGGTTATTAGTGCCCAGATGCATAACTTTACATTGAACCTCAATTGCCATGTGGATGCAGTCACTTAGTCTGTCCAGGTTGTCCATAAATTGCACTGCAAAGCTCGCTGTCTAGTGTCTAGTAAGTTTCTTCCACCCCTGCTGGATGCCAATAATCCAAAATGAACAAAAAAGGTTACATAAGATTGTATTTACGATGATTGTTAATCCCTTTCCTAATTTTTCCTATTTCTTTCAGTGACCAGTTACAGGAAAAAGAAGAAAAATTGAGGTCAACAATTCCACATGTTGTAAAATGTGACCTTGATAAAGAAAATTTGACCGATCCAATGGTTTTACCCCCAGCAGATTGTATCATCAGTGTTTGGCTCCTGGATGTTATCTGCAAAGATGAAGACGACTATAGGAGATATCTCAGGAAGTTCTCAAGGATGCTGAAACCTGGAGGACACCTTATATTAATTGGGTGTTTAGGTTATTCACAGTACATAATCGGGAAAGAAAAGTTCCATGCTTTTACATATGATGAGGGTTTTGTCAGGAAAGCTCTAGTTGGAGAAGGATTTGTTATAGATTACTGTAAGGTTAAGAAGAGAACGGCTGTGAGTGACCTTGTTGACTATAAGGATTTGATATGTTTAGCAGCTCACAAGGAGAAGTAGGTCTGAGTGGAAACTTACATAAATTAAAGGGGTATTCCAGGATCAAAAATGTTTTTAATGATTTTGGGAGACATGGCAAAAATAAAAAATACATGATACTTACCTACCTTGGTCACCTACAGCTCTAAGTCCTATGTCTTCAGGTCCCCTGCTGATTAGCAATCGATATATCTCAGCAAGACCTGCCCAGTCAATCAATCAGTGACAGAGATCATGCATCACTGTGCTGGACCAAAAGTTGCAGGGGACCAAGCTTAATGATACATGATAATCATGTATTTTATTTTTTTTTGCCAGCCACCCAGCAATATATAAAAACATTGAATCCTGGAATCTCCTGTTAAGTCTACATATCAATACTTTATGTGTAATGTTTTAAACAGCTTTCAGTCAGAACAATAAGAGTTAAAAGTGCTAGGTTATATGTTATAGATATACTGAGAGAAGGGTTGAGCGAGCCAAGCCCCCCAGACCCAGATTTGACCGAAGTCTGGTAGGGGTTTGCATTTGGCTAAATATTTAAACATTGCCAGGTTAGGCTCACACAAACCTGGCAATGTCGAGGCTGAGCTGTGCTCACAGCTGACAGCCACATGGACAGCTCAGGCCAGCAAGGAACAAGTTAAAAAGCGCTTGCTAAGGTATGAGGTATCCACTTACCAACCTCCTTCCTGGGGTCGAGGCCTCTTATGATGACGTCACTAAAGGGGGAGCTACAGAAGAAGACCAGAAACCAGGAAAAAGGTTGGTAAGTGTGGGTCTGTTTGCATTGTGTGTTTTTAAAAACCACAGCCGCACGTACACAGCTACCTTTATAACGGGGGGGGGGGGGGGGAGAAAGAGCACAAACATGTCTCTAGTGTATGCCCCATATAATCATGTGAATGTATGTATTACAATTGTGTATGTGTATATTACACCTGTATAGTTATTTTTAATGATGGACACCTCCCAAAACAGGAACAAATATGGTCAATATAAACTCCTATTACATATATATATATATATATATATATATATATATATATATATATATATATATATAAATATATATGTATATATATATATATATATATATATATATATATATATATGTATATATATATATACCAAGAAAAATTTGAGCTACTCAAAAATAGTATAACAATCACAATATTAGCTTAGCTATGAGGAGCGATTAAAGGAGTTACAATTGTTTAGTCTTGAGAAGAGACGTTTAAGGGGGGATATGATAAACGTATATAAGTATATTAATGGCCCATACAAAAAATATGGAGAAAAACTGTTCCAGGTTAAACCCCCCCCAAAGGACGAGGGGGCACTCCCTCCGTCTGGAGAAGAAAAAGTTTAGTCTCAAGGGGCGACACGCCTTCTTTACCGTGAGGACTGTGAATTTATGGAACGGTCTACCTCAGGAACTGGTCACAGCAGGAACAATTAACAGCTTTAAAACAGGATTAGATACATTCCTGGAACAAAATAAGATTAATGCTTATGAAGAAATATAAAATCTCATCCCTTCCCCGATATCGCGCCACACCCCTACCCCTTAATTCCCTGGTTGAACTTGATGGACATATGTCTTTTTTCGACCGTACTAACTATGTAACTATGTAACTATGTAATATCTGTATTAGAATTACAACATACACATAAAATTACATTAAAAAGGAGGAAATGGACAACAGAAAAGGGCAGCACACCTGGGACTTAATGTAATGTACAACATGATAATAGCAGCAAAATATATGGAGTGCTGTGTAGATCTGATAGCAGTATGCACAAAGAAGCAGTAAAAACAGAGTCAATAATAAGCTGACATAGAAGTCAAGCCAGTGTGAGATTAATAAAGTGCAAATGCAACAAACAGTAGCTCCAATTTTTCTTGGTGTATGCATATATATATATATATATATATATATATATATATATATATATATATATTGTGTGTTTTTAGCATGTCTTTTTGTTTTAAAAAGGCATACTTAAATGATCATGTGAACAGACCCTTTCTGGAAGTTTTTTTCTAAACAGGGAGCCTCCAGATGTTGCTATACTACAACTTCCATCATTCCCAGACAGCCCAAGGCTTTATGAGAATGATGGAAGTTGCTCCAGCCTCCAGCTGTTGTGAAACTGCAAACCCTATAATTATCAGACACCCAAAATCTGTCTGAGAATGATGGGGGGTTGTAGTTTAGAACAGCGAGCCTCCATCTGTTACTAAACTACAACCCCTATCATTCCCAGACAGTCCAAGGCTGTCTTCAAATAATGTAAGTTGTAGTTTAGCAACAGCGATCCTTCAGCTATTATGAAACTATAAACCCCATCATTACCAGACAGCCAAAATCTCTCTGGGAATGATGGGGGTTGTAATTTAGCAACAGCAGTCCTCCAGCTCTTGCTAAACTACAAGCCTTTTATTCCCAGACAGTTCAAGGCTTTATGAGAATAATGAGTGTTGTAGTTTAGCAACAGCGAGCCTCCAGGTAAACAACAACTCGCTGCAGGCTTTTTGATACTCAACTAGGATTTCTATAATTCCCAGACAACCTTGTAAAAGCTGGAGTCGCTGGCAGGCACGCACTGGCAGAAAATGTCTGTTCACATTATACATTTCTGACATGCTTTTTAAAAACAAAGAGGCATGCTAAAAATACACAATGTGAACAGACCTATACTTACCAACCTTGTTTCTTATGGTCTTCTTCTGTAGCTTTACCTTTAAAGACTTTACATTATTAGAGGCGGAGCTACAGAAAAGGCCTCGACCCCCAAGAAGGAGGTAGGTAAGTAGATATGAGAACCCCCCCCCCACCCCCTTCCCCACTTAACAGCGCTAAGTAATTCCTTCCTTGTTGGGTCGGCGCATAGGACTCAGCCCAGCAAGATGTTATAGTAAACCAGCAGAATCGCTTGTTTACTGTGACAAAAGAGTTAAGTGGCACTGCTCAGCTTGTTCACCGCGAACCAAACACTTTCAGAAAACCCTTTTAATTATGAGGCCTTACTGAGCACTAGTAATTGTGCTAAGATATGGCTTCCTCATCTAGATAATGGGAGCCTGACATTCTAGGATCAATTTTTAAGTGCTGCTCAGTAAAGTATTTAAAGCATATATGAAATGGATATAAAACAATAAAATGAAGAATATTTTATATAACTGTTTGTGTCCTTTACTAGGGTTGGATCTGTATCTCTCACCTTATCCATAGGTATTACAAAACTTGATTGACGCACAATAAATGCATGAAAAGGGATGTAAATGCATTACCAGAAATGTTCCTGTGGGTCATGTATAAGATGTCATTTTAGAGGGGTATTCCAGAATTTTTTTTTATTTGACAATGCTACAGGGGCTGTAAAATTAGTGTAGTTCATAATATAGTGTATGCACCTGTGTTTCATGGTGGTCTCGCAATACTTCTGTGTTTTTTGGCCCAATGTTAATTTTTGACAGCATACAAAATTAGTGTAGCCTCAAGTTTTCCCAGGTCGTACTGTGGCCCGAGACATTACATCATTAGTCAGGTGTTCAAAGGGAGCCTGTCCCTGCTTCAATGGGTGGAGTGACCACTAGGTGGTAGGTATTTAATTCTATATTGAAGGGAGCACACATGTGTTTCAGGGGGGGGGGGTTGATGTGTGGGAGGGAGAAAAATGACCTCACACTTACAAAAAAAGAATTATGAGATATGTAGTTTGATGGAGGGAACTCCAACAGGAAACTGGTCAGTTCACAATAAGATTCAGCATTATCAGAACACAACCATTTAGCTCCAAGAAAAGCACGGATCATTCCTAAGCATGTCCATTACTCTCTGGCAGGTAAGTACTAAAATCACCTTATGGCAGATAACCCTTTTAATGTTGTTAGGATAAAGGTTACTAGAGATAAACAAACCAAGCCCTGCAAACCTGGATTTTATCCAAATTTCAGGTTGGCAGCAGTTAGCCAAACTTTTGAATCTTGCCATGTTTGGCTTGCGCAAACCTGACAGTGTCTATAATAATAGCAAAAGAGATGAGAAACACATTTGGGGAGATTTATAAAAACCTGTGTAGTGGGAAAATTGACCAGTTGCATGTAGAATCTAATTAGAGTGCTTATTTTATTTTCCAAAGGTCTTTCTTTTTAAATTAAAGAAGCAATCTGATTGGTTGCTATGGACAACTGGTTAACTTTTCCTCTGCACAGGTTTCTATAAATCTCCCCTGTTGTATTTTGGTGCCCAAATAAATGGAGGAAGTAATGTGTACAGTAAGATGACGTCAGGGTATCCCAGCATACATATCACATTACAAATTCCTAGCAAAATGAGCAGGTTCCCTCTGCCTGTTCGTTCTCAACTCCACATAGCACAGAACGAGCAGACAGAGGGAGACTATAATTATTGATGAGCCAAGCAGAGATCTGGCCGAGCAGAGGTGACAACACCGGGCCTGGATAAGCTAGCACAGGGCCGCCCATGCCCCAAGCTGCTCATTAGCATACCAGAAAAAAGAAGATTAACGGACAACAGAGCGACAGATCCTGATGGGGTAAGTATCATTTGGATCAGTGTCATCTGCACTACAGGCCTGTATAACAGATCAGTGCTAGTGACACTGGTGACAGATTTCCTTTAATATAGTATTTCTACCTGGGTTGTGCATAATGATCTGGTTAAAATGGTTGATAGTGAAAGTTGACTAGTAAATGAGTGACAAATCACCCCAAAAACATAAAAATAACCTCAAAATCTTTTACAAAAAAATGTCTAGTTAAGGAATTGTTGGATTGGGTAAAGGATAGAACACCCCTGCTATGTTCTCTGCCAGTAAGAATGATGGTGGCAGTACCAGCACCAGTACAGGTAGCAGCAGAAGCTAGGTGCCTGGTGGTAGTAGCTGCAGCAGGCAAAAGTTCTTAGAGCCACCTACAGCTCGAAACGCATCAGTGTTTCTTGTGTGTTTTTTATTCACCATGGATATCCTCTGGTTTAAAATAATTTGTTTTAAAAGTGAAGTTTTAATATACTACATCATCATCTTTTTTGGAGTAGCTGGAGGCCCCTGCTTTTCTGCCCTCTTTGAAAAAGTTCTTAGTGTCTTCCAGGGGTTGTGCGATTATGGAGTCTAGTTCGGCACTGGTTCGAGGTCTTATCAGGAGGAAGAAGAAGAGTCTGACTATATGATCCTGAGACAGCTGTTAATGGAATCCTCATCATCTATAGTTACATGGCTCAGTGGAAATATTGCTCCATCATCTCTGTCTTTGTTTCCCTCATCTAGTGCTAAGCAAAAGGATAGCATCTGGGATGTGCTCACACAATTTGGAGGGTGGGGGCTCAAGTAAAAAAAAAAAAGGGCACTTCACTGTGTGTATTATCCCTGTACTGTGACATCACTGTGTGTATTACCCCAGTTCTGTGATATCACTGAGTGTATTATAGTAATCTGTAGTAAGTAATCTGCTATGTCCTGTTTGGTGGGATATGTCTATGTCATAATGTTATGCTCTAATGTTATGATATTACTGCTTTTTGGACTCTCTGAATATTTTTGTCCTAGCTTTATAAAAACCAGAGTGTATCAGCAACCTATTTCTTAATACTTCTACCACTAATGTATACTGTATAAGATGTATGCTTTGCTGTATTGGCAATTTCTTGTGTACTGTCTCTGTATACTACTCTGCTTACTCCTGTGAATACATTTTATTTACAAAAAAATAGGCATAGTGACATCACAGTTCAGAGTTGATATGCACAGTTATGTCATGCTACAGAGATAATTAACACAGTGATGTTACAGTATAGTGATTTTACACACAGTGATGTCACAGTACAGGGATAATACACAGTAATTTCCCATTACAGAGATAATACAAAAAGTAATGTCATGGTACAGGGATGTCAAAGAACCGGAATAATGTGCACAGTGATATCACAGACCAGGGATTATACACAGTGATGTCACAGTACAGGGATAATTCACACAGTGAAGTGCCCTTTTTTTTAACTTGAGCCCTCACCCTACAAATTGTGTAAGTACATCCCTGATGCTATCCTTTTGCTTAGCACTAGGTGGGGGGGGGAAACAAAGACAGAGATGAAGGAGCAGACTGTCTAGGGCGAATATTTCCACTGAGCCATGTAACTCTAGATGATGAGGATTCCATTAAAAGCTGGCTCAGCATCATATAGTCAGACTCTTGTCCCTCCTCCTGATAAGACCTTGAACCAGTGCCGAACTAGCCTCCATAATTGCACAACCCCTGGAAGACGCTAAGAACTTTTGCCTGCTAATGCTGCTGCTGCTGCTACTATCACCAGGCACCTGGCTTCTGATGCTACCTGTACTGGTGCTGGTACTGCCACCAACATTCTTACAGGGATAATACACACAGTTATGTCACAGTACAGGGATAATACACACAGTAATGTCAATGTAAGAACAAAGTCCAGCTCACCTCTCTCTGCGCGGTGCACGGACCGGTGCCCGGCTAGGCACCCAGCAACACCAAGAAATGGAAGATGGCCCAGCACTTCCTTAAATGCAGCTTTATTGTGGATCACAGCACACATTAAAATGACTATACCACAGACGCGTTTCGAGCGCATGTGCTCTTCCTCAGTGACATTAGTTCAATCTCAGGTGAGGCTTAAATACCTGTTTGAAGGGTTGAATAAGAATACTCCAAATACCTCCCACCTCACCAACCAGCTTGGTAATAGTTGAACAATATGTTAAAATACATAAAATCAACAAAGTTCAGACATAGATTGATTAGAGTACATACGAAAAAAGAAAAGGAAGCAGAATCAATCAGTAATGAAATAATAATTCACAACGGACATTTAGACCTGATGGGGCTCGTGTCCCCAACGGGATATCCCAAAATGACTATCTGTCAGCCAACTTTTTTCGTAAGCATCCCTTTCTTATTCCAGCATTCACATGTTCAATAGCATAGATCTTAAATGCATTTAGATTGCCCTCATGTACAGAATGGAAATGTGCTCATGCAGCCGACCTGTGTTGAACAGCAGCAGTACTACTATCATTGAGATGTTTTAGTGCTCATGTTTTTAATTTGTAACGACCATGTTGTTATAATGACAATTAATATAGTTTTTTTATTTGGAAGCTTTTAGTGCCATCCACATTTTCAAAATATTTGGTGGGCTTTGCATAATGACAGGTGCGACAGATTTGGCGGCCACAATTGAAAAAGCCCTTTGGGGCTAGCCAGCTGCTACTGGGGTTTGTTTGGGTGTGGACAACACTGGGATATAACTGATCTCCCAAGGTGGGTGCCCTTTTGGAAATCACATGGCATCCTTCACATAATATATTGGACAACACCTCGTCTTGTTTGAAAAAGTGTAGATGTTTGAGTACTATATTCTTCACACTATTAAAGTGGGGGGGGGGAGTAAGTGCAAGAACGTTTTTTTGGAATTTGGTTCTTGTTGGATGTGAGGGATAAATTAAATTTTTTCTACCCTTTCCAGCCACAATATGATGGGCTCTTTTTAATGTAAAGTAGTGGTGAGGAATAATCACTACTTTTGAGCCTTTGTTCCAGCTCACTGGCTTGTTTTTTGAAAACCTCAGGTTCAGTACAGTTTCTTTTCAGCCTAGTGAGTTCTCCTATATGAATGGCCTGAGTGGTGTGGAAAGGATGGTTACTGTCTGCCCTGAGTACAGTAGTGTTGCCTGAGATAGGTTTGCGACGAGTAGCAACTGAAATGGTTTCATTATGTGTACCTGCAAGTACTAAATCCAAAAATACAATGGATGTAGAGTTAACGTGGTGAGTGAATTTTAGGTTGTACGTGTTATCATTAAGGTATTCAGCAAACAGTGGTACGGCCGCAACGTTTCCCCTCCAAACAAGGAGGAGGTCATCCATAAAGCGGCCATACCACTTTATGCTGTCACCAAATGGATTGTCAGATGTAAAAATGTATTTGGACTCCCAGAACGACATGGTGAGGTTGGCCAGAGATTAAGCGTGTCTAGCCCCCATGGAAACACCACTGAGCTGAACAAAAAAAGTCCTATTAAAAATAAAATAATTTTGAGACATAAAAAACTATACCACCATCTTAATAAACTCACATGGATCTGGGGAGTACTTGCTGTGTACTGAAAGGTGGTAATCCAGGGCCTGCATTGCAATGTGCCACGGGATACATGTGTATTGAGAAACTGTAACACAAGAAAGCCGTGTAGACCCTGGATTCCACCGCATTTTATCAAATGCTCTAAGCACGTCCCTCGAATCTTTAAGGTAACCTGGTACACATTGTACAAGTGGTTGGAGCATCTGGTCGACCCACATAGATAATCGTTCCAGAAGGGACTATTACTGGAAACAATAGGCCTCATGGGTGGAGGCATGACACCTTTCTGTGTCGATGGAAGGGTGTACATTACCGGAATGACAGGCTCCTCTACATAGCAGTAATCCCTGTCTCTCTCTGCGATGATGCCCAATGCAAGAGCTTCCATAAGAAGTTTTGACAATTTTTGCTGGAATTTGGACATGGGGTCACTATGTAATTCTTTGTATGTAGTGATGTCAGACAACAGATCATGAATTTGTGATACATACATACTCTTGTCCATGACTGTCACCATCCCCCCCTTTATCAGACATCATAATGACAATATCTTCATAAGAGGAATGTTCTTTTAGGGCGGTATGCTCCTTTTTAGTTAGAGGGTCTGACACAGTGATGTCACAGTACAGGATGATAAGAACAGAACAAGAAAAGGGTGCTCCTAGTGCAATATGTTTAGATGTTAATGGAATCCCCACTTTAATTTACCCAGTTTACCAGAAAGTGTAGACTCGCTCTGTGTTGGGATGCGTCTTTCCGATATAGAGGTGACAGCTTCCACATGGACCTGGTCCTCAGCAGGGGCGCTGATAAAGGTACTTGTAAACGGTGGTTGGAACACACAGTGTTGTATCCCGAAGAAAACCTTAGCGCCGTCCTCTTGAAAATTCTTAAGGTTTATTGATGCAACATAAGTTAATACAGGTTATTGTTAAAACAGCAGAATTTAAAACACAATTTAAATTCACTTCTGGTTCAGCATATTGCGTTATTCGCAAAATTATCTTAATAACATTTTAAAAAATTAAAAAAGGGGGGAGGGGGTGGGGAGAACGGGGGAATTTGGGAGGATGGAGACAAAGAAACAGAGAGAGCTGGAACTAATTAAATGCAAGGTACCGGCAGCATCAGGACCTCTGGGGCATCAAAATCCTCAGGACCAAGTCTACGCATGCGTGCAATCCAAATAGTATACATACTATCCAGTGTGCATGATCAAGAAACATCTAAGGTTTAAACCCATCAGAAACATCCACACGCATGCGCCATACACGGTCTGATCAATAAATAAATGTAATCTTTTATAACATGTAAAATAATATTAAATCATCTTTTTATTCTTTTTCTCTCCCAGTCCTCTCTGTTTCTTTGTCCCCATCCTCCCAAATTCCCACATTACCCCCCCCCCTTTTTTTTTTATATTTTATTAAGATAATTTAGTAAACTACGCAATATGCTGAACCGGAAGTGAATTTAAATTGTGTTTTAAATTCTGCTGTTTTAACAATGACCTGTATTTACTGCCTGACGAAGAACGCGGGTCGGGTTCAAAACTTATGTTGCAACAATAAACCTTACTTCTGAACTAACTTGCTTAAGAATTTTATGATGTTGTCGCTAATTGTCCACGGTTTTCTTTTGGATACAACACTCTCTGTTCCAACCACCGTTTACACAGTACAGAATGATACACACAGTGATGTTACAGTACAGAGAATATGTGCAGTGATGTCACAGTACAGGCATAATGCGCACAGTGATGTCACAGAACATGGATAATGTGCACAGTGATTATACACAATGATGTTACATTACAGGGATAATACACAAAGTTATGTCACAGAACAAGGATAATAAACAGTGATGTCACAGTACAAGGATGATACACACAGTGATGTCACAGTACAAGGATAATATATATTGTGATGTCACAGAACAGGGATAATACAGTGATGTCACCAGGACTGGTGCAAGGATTTTTGCCACCCTAGGCAAAAGCTAATTTTGCCTCCCCCTTAACTTGTCCCATTGACAAGCCCCACCATACTACTGGGGTAACACACTGTAACAAAACGCCTCCTCATGTAATCTCCTTACTTCTGGGGTGACACACTATAACAAACCCCCTCCTCATGTTATGTCCTTACTACTGGGGTGACACACTGTTACAAACCCCTCCTCATGTAATTTCCTTACTAATGGGGAGAGACACTGTAACAAACCCCCTCCTCATGTTATGTCCTTACTACTGGGATGACACACTGTAACAAACTCCTTCCTCATGTAATCACCTTACTACTGGGGTAACAGCTTAGCAGCTGTCAGGCCTGGAGAAATATATTTCTTGCGGTAGGCAGAACGGCGCCCCCATCATAAGGGCGCTCTAGGTGATTGCCTATTTTACTTATAGGTAGAGCTGGCCCTGCTTAGCTCTGCCCCCTCTTTTTTCTTTCCTATAACATTTACAATTGACGGACTGTCCCCATGTCTGGCGAGGAGTTAAGCTTCATAAGGTTTCAGCACCAGCACAGTGACTGAAAATAATGGAATATTACAACAACCTGCTACTACAAAGGAATGAACTTATAGACGGACTTACAGCACGAGCATCTGCACCAAAGAAAGATACTGTTTCTGACAATAATGTGAACATTCTTCTGAATGAGGAAGATTTGGAGACTATGATCTTTTTTCCAAACTGGAAACCAAGCTCAGAGATGAGCTACATCAAGTGGATATCCAATTTTTGAATATATATTTAAGTGAAAAAGTCACGCCTAGGGGTTTAAGAATTATGTTTGGGTCCATTTCTAACAATAATGAGACTTATACTAAGGAGTGGTATGAATTGATTGATGCATGTACATTTAAAATGTTATCCTTTTTGTGGCAGAAAAGAAATGCACTGTGTATTGATTTAGATACTGATACAAAAGGTCTGTTCGATGAATTAGAGAAATACAAGACACACATTATATCATTAACTTTACAATAACATAAATAATATAATAAAAAGAATAGAAAAAGAACTAATTGAGAAATAAGCGGGTAAACTGATCAGGGATAGGATGGATTACATGCAAGGGGATCCTTGGTCATGGAACAACCAGAAATAGAAAATTGGTCCCAGAGAAACATCCAACAAAGATCAGTAATCCTCGGATCACCGCTGTAAAAGCGTCCGAAGAACCTGCTTATACGCACGGCATATCCTTTACCAACACCAGGTTTAAATCAAATGAAAAACCACAAAAAAAGAATCCCAGCATGGTCATGAATACTAAGAAACCGGTTAGTATAGGATCCAATCCAGAAACACTGGAAAAAAGACCAGCAAAGGGGATGAATAGGACACCAAATTCCCTCTTCATACAAGCCAGTCAAAGTCATACTAAGAAATATAAAAAACTCCAGGTGGCAAGGTTTGGGAGCCAACCATGAAGCTTCAAAATGGCCTCGTCACCTACAACGGGGACACTGACTCAGCTAATTAATTTGGATCTTTCTATACATGCAGTTATGACACCTAATCATCATTAGAAAATACTAAGAATGAGAGTTCCTTAGCACCATATCTAAAACATCAAGGAGTCCCACCCCAACCATGTAAGGGGATTGAAAGATCCCACAAGATCCGTTTGAAGACCATATTAATCGGTGTACTGGAGAAGTTTCTAATTCACATAAAGAACAACAGGGGTCTCCGGCAATGACACCACAAAGATTATCCATCCCACCCAAGATGTCGCAAAAGAATAGGACCTCCAACTTGTCGATGGGATTCAAAGCACAGGACACACAAGTAAAGGGATCTGAGGTTTATTCACCCATGATGCAACGCATTTCACAGATAGACTGCTTCATCAGGCATGCCTGATGAAGCAGTCTATCTGCGAAACGTGTTGCATCATGGGTGAATAAACCTCAGATCCCTTTATTTGTGTGTCCTCTGCTTTGAATCCCGTCGACAAGTTGGAGGTCCTATTCTTTTGTTACATTGATTTGGACGTGGAGCGGCTGCAGACGCCTTGCTAGTATTGCCTTTTCCCATTGTTGCACTTGGTTGAGTGTAACTGGTTGCGGTAAGCGCTATCTCTGCTCAAGCTAACTGTGTGCAATAACGGTATCACACTACGGAGTGCTGTCTGTCTTTTGTTTCACCCATGAAGTCGGGAAGTTAATCAAGCCCTTCACAGGATTTTCCAAGTTTCCGATGATGTTCCTTCCCCCGCAATCAAACACTTATCCCCTATCCTGCAGATAGTGGATGAGTTGTTTTCGGGCTGCCGATGGCCTTTAACCCCTTAAGGACCAATGCAAATAAACCTGGACGCCCCTGAAAGACCAGGCCTGTTTTTTCAAATAGGGGATGTCTGTCTTTATTAGAGAATAACTCTGGTAACGTTTTGCCAATCACGATAATTCTGACATTGGTTTTTTGTCACAAGTTGTCCTTCATGTACATAGTAAAAGTAAGCCGATATCAATTTTAATTTTTTTTTTACAATGCAAAAAATCATGAAATTTTTACAAAAAATTACAAATTTTTGTTATTTTAACACTAATAGGTTGCATATATTTATACTTACTGACCAAATAGTTTATGAAACTTATACTTTCAGATGTCTACTTTATTTTGACATCATTTTTTTGTTTTTAATTAACATTTTAAATTAGTTAGAAGCCTAACAATTTAACTTGAAATTTTTAAAATTTTTAAAATTTGAAAAGTAGGGGTAAAAAATGTTTTTGGGGATAAAAAATGTGAAAAAAGCAGTAATTTTGGACTTTTTTTTTACGTTTAGGTTTCACCAAATTGGATAATTAACATCATATTTAGATGGTTTGAACATTAACGCACATGGCGATACCAAATTTGTGTATTAATTTGTTTTTTTTACACTTTTTTGATAAAATAGGAAAAAGGGGCCATTTAAATTTTTATTGGGGGAGAGGCTTTTTAAAAATGTTTTTATTTTTACACTTTCATATTCCCCATAGGGGATTATTTATAGCAATCATTGTATTGCATATGCAGAGCACTGATCAGTGTTATTGGCAATCTTCTGTTCTGGTCTGCTCGATCTGGAGACGGCCGGTGGCAGGTGAGGGGACCTCCAGCTGCCATGTTGGATGATCGGATCCCCACGACAGCGCCACAGGTGATCCGGTCATCCATTTAAACCTCCTCATTGCTGCAGATGCCGTGATCTGCATTGATCACGGCATCTGAGGGGTTGATGGCGGACATCAGCGCGATTGCTGATGTTCACCATTACTGGTGGGTCCCAACTGCTGACAGAAGCTGGGACCTGTAGTGCATGATGCGAGCCCTATTCCTGTGCTCGCGTCATGTACTTGTCGTAAATGTACATCATGGTGTGTTAAGTTCCACCGCATCATGGCATACATTTACGTCCATTGTTGTTAAGGAGTTAAAGAACATAGTTGGGCTCTGGACCAGAATGGCTAATGGATGTGTGGCAGGAAAGAGTTAATGTTGTGAGGCAGTGGTTGATGAGATGGGATCTTCTTTAATGTTATATAAGGATGAGTAATATTACTTAACCCTTTCACGCTATAGGACGCATGCATACGTCCCAGCACCCGACACGTTCTCGCACTTAGACGTATGCATACAGTACATGCTAGCGATCTCCTGCACTGCCAAGGGCAGCTCAGGAGATCCGCAGCGGGACCCGGCTGTCAATCGCAGCTGGGGCCGCAACCTCACCAGTGCCTGCAGCATTATCCCCATAGATGCCGTGATCAATCCTGATAATGGCATCTATGGTTTTGACAGGGGGAGTGTGCGCCCCCTGTTCATCAACGGCGGCACCGCGATACAATCGTGTGGCGCCATTGGTTGCTATGGCAGCAGAAGGTCAGATCATGACCTCCTGTCTGCCTGCTACGGAAGCCTGTGAGATCCAGCCACAGGCTGGATCGCACAGGCTGCACTGTGTGCAGCTGATCGGATCATACCGTGCTGCTGTACAAATGTATTGTGGCATAGTATAACCTGTAAAAAGAGCAAAGAATAAAATAAAAAGTCCTTCAGTAGAAGTATGAAGTTCCGCTCAGAAAAAGCGTTCTAAAGTTATTACCATTTAAAGAGACCTAGTAATTTTTTTTTTTTAAAAGAGCCTGGTCATTAAGGGTCTGCCCTTAAGGGGTTAAAGGAATATTCCAGTGGGGAAAAAAAATCAGATTAAATGGTGAAAGAAAGGTAAACAGATTTATAAATTACTATCTATATATAAAATCTTAATCCGTCCAGTACTTATCAGCTGCTGTATGCTCCACAGGAAGTTTTGCAGTTCAGTTTGATCACAGTGCTCTCTGCTGCCAGCTCTAGAAGTCAGAAGCTGTCTACCACAGCAGTTACGCAGTTCCCCCATTATCTAGGTATGTCTTACTAGTATCCAGGTAGTCCCCACAGTAGGCAAGTAGTGTAAAGAAAAAAAAATAAAAAAAAATGTATAAAAACTAATCATACTTACTTCTTCTTCTGCACAGAGAAACAGCTGGGCCACCTGTTATAAGGAATGGGCCACCTGTTATCTCTATGTATATAGCGGATTGATTGTTTTATATACATTTTAACTGATTTATCTGAACTAAGCGGTACACAAGGGCCGGTCACTAACACTGTTATTTTTAACATTTACTGGATATTTTAATAATAAACCAAATATTATTCACAGTTACCTATAAGTCCTAACATCCGTGACATTGAGCGCCAGTCCCATTTTTATTTGTTCCATTACTTTTGTGGCCACCTTGGGTATAGGTGACAGTTTGCCCAGCTTGGTCTTGATTGGTCTTTGGCCAGATAAGAGCCTCTTCTATATTTTTCTCTTAAGATTATAAAGTATGTGGTTTGGATGGGTGTATTGAGAGTGGGCTGTTTGGTACCTGACTGGGTTCCCCTGTTTTCTTTTTCCCATAGCAGTGGCATACCCTCCCTCCTTGGTGGTTACTCCACTAGTAGTGAGAAGTGTCCGCTCTTGCAGGCCGCATAGCTAGGCACCACCAGTCATGTTTTTGGCAGCTACATCTGTACGTAGAGAGTAAATTAAAATATGTATCGATTAATCCAGTTAAATGTAATTTTTATTTAATTTTATTGGGTGCTGTCAAGTAAGTGGAAAATTAAAATAAATTCTACAACCTCTACTTCATGATTCAGAATATACTCTTTTCTCAGAAGCCATTGCAGACTGTCACATGGACACCTGCTTAGGATTTTTTCTTCCCATCATCACTTGAATAATAAAACAGAATTTATTCAAAGATCATTTGTGTTCCTTGTGACCTTTTTAGAACACATGACTGACTGGTGGAGGTAAAGAATCATGATGTTCTAACATTCTTATTACCATAGTTTGTCATTTGATTCTCATGAATAGTGTTGCTCGCGAATATTTGCATTGCGAATTTTATTCGCGAATATCGCATATTCGCTAATTTGCGAATATTCGCAAACATAGCACTATATATTCGTAATTATGAATATTCATTTTTTTTTTGTTTTTTTTTCACAGTACACATCACAGTGATCATCCCTCTCTGCTTCCAGCTTGTGTGGTGTAAAGAAGGCTCTAATATTACTGTGTGATACTGGCGTGCGAATTTTCGCATATGCGAACATTTGTATATGCTTATTTGCGCATTTGTGAATTTTCGCTTATGCTAATTTTGTATATGCTAATTTTCGTATATATGCTAGTTTTCGCATATGCAAATTGTTTGCATATGCGAAAATAAAACGCGAATATTACGAATATGCGAATTTAGTGAATATATGACGAATATTCGTCCATATATTCGCAAAATATCGCAAATTCAAATATGGCCTATGCCGCTCAACACTACTCATGAATTTTACAATATAAATAAGACCTTTAGCTCCAGTGTAGAAGGATTCACCTGCCTCTGATAGAAGATTAGATGATCGATTCCAGTGATTTTAAAGGGGTACTCCGGTGCTTAGACATCTTATCCCCTATCCAAAGGATAGGGGATAAGATGCCTGATCGCGGGAGTCCCACCGCTGAGGACCCCTGTGTGGCTGTTCCCCCTTGCTTCCTTAAAGGGGTACTCCACCCCTGGACATCTTATCCCCTATCCAAAGGATAGGGGATAAGATGTCAGATCTCCGCGGTCCCGCGAGTTCGCTCTGCATGTAATGATGGGCTATACAGCGGCCGGAGCATCGTTGCGTCACGGCTCCGTCCCTACTGACGTCACGGCCCGCCCTTTCAATACAAGTCTATGGGAGGGGGCGTGGCGGTCATCACGCCCCCTGCCATAGACTTGCATTAAGGGGACGGGCAGTGATGTCATGAGGGGCGGAGCCATGATGTCACGCTGCTCCGTCCCCCTGTATCGTCTGTCATTACGCACAGAGCGAACTCGCTCTGTGCTGTAATGATAGCAGGGTGCCGCAGAGGGGATCCCGGGGGTCCCCAGCAGCGGGACCGCGGCGATCTGACATCTTATCCCCTATCCTTTGGATAGGGGATAAGATGTCTAGGGGCGGAGTACCCCTTTAATCCTGTACTCTTCAGCTAATCAAACTATGTGCATTTCCATTTTATTGCACCTTTTTGAAAGCAGGTGTTTGCTGTCTTGTCTCATGGAGCCCTCTGTAACCCCATCACCTGATGACTCTCCTCCACTGGCTCCCCTTTATGGCCAAGGAGAATCTGTTATTGGCAGCAGAAAGCGTAAACTCAAGTCCAAAAATTTCTCCCAGCGCAAAACTGAAATTTTAGCTGAAGAGGTTTGTTTTTTCTCTTTTTTTTTTTTATTTAGTTTTCTTATCCTTTTTTTTTTTTGCCATTCGTACGTTCTTACCTATGGTGCTGTGGACAGTTCCTAATTCGGGCAACAGATGTCAGCAGAGAACAATGTGGTAAAAATGTGAACAACGCAAACTTGAAAAGCAAAAGGAAAGGTTTTACTCTGTATTATCCATCTGCTCTAAATTCCAAGAAGGGTTAATTTATTAACGAAAACTAGATTTACCAATATGTTTGACTTACTGGGAACATTTGATTTTCAATTTTATAAAAGTTCACACCAGAGTAACCCTTTAACATTCCATTGACAATTAAGGTTAACAAAAAAAAATATATTTGTCCAATTTTTTATTTTACATTTATAGTTTTTAGGGTAAGAGATAAAACACTGTTTAATGAAGATGATGTTAGTTATCATTTCTGCTATAAATATAGCACAGTGCAAAAAGACATGTTAATTTATGTTTTTACATCCATACTGTTGGAGTTACCTTTGTAATGCAGAAAAATTAAAAAGTAAATGGACAATGTTAAAAAAAAAATAAATGTGGTTGCAGAGACGACACAGAATATATGCATGCATTTTTCGCTTATCTAAACAGTCTAAACAGCTTAGTAAATCTCCCCCTTTATCTTTATTCTTTAGGTCCATACGGTTGCAAGGATAACTAATTTATATAGGCATTATTTCATTTTACAATGTAAAAAAAATATTTCTACATGCACCAAAATTAGTATGTTTAAAATTGTCATCTTCTGATGCCAGTGATGTATGAGGCTAATTTTTTGTGCCGTGATCTGAAGTTTTTATCTGGGCCATTTTTGTTTTGATGCGATTTTTGATCGCTTTTTATAAAAAAAATTTAGGGTATACAAAGTGACCAAAAATATAACATTTTGGACTTTGGTATTTTTGTTACGAAAATGCCATTGACCGTGTGGTTTAATTATCATTATATTTTTATAGTTGGGACATTTGCTTACTTCGCAATACCACATATGTTTATTTTTATTATGTTTACATATGTTTTTATATGGAATTTGGGAAAAGGGTGTGATTCAGACTTTTAACATGGAAGGGGTTAATGGGTGTCTTTTTTTTTTTTTTTTTTACTTTTATTCAACTTTTTTTTACACTTTATTAGTTACAGGAATCAGCTGGGTGCCAGCAGCAATGGTGCAGGCTCGAGTCAGAAGCCTATACCATACACTACTTGCCCTCTTAGGACAAGCTGGTTTGTCTGGGCCCTTTTGGCTGCTGCAAAATAGTTTATTTGTATATGTTATTTTAATAATAACTGTTCTTTATTAATTACTGTCTATTACTTCTATCATTCTTTATGAACCCCTTAACAACCACGGATGTAAATGTACATCCTGGTGCGGTAAAACAAGTGTCATTACAAGATACAATTGGTCACGCAAAAATCAAGCCCTCATTTAGGTCTGTGGATGGAAATATAAAAGAGTTATGGATTTTAGAAGGCGAGGAGGAAAAAACAAAAACACAAAAATTAAATTGGCCTGGTCCTTAAAGGAAAGAAAATGTTTTCAGATCAACTGGTGCCATAAAATTAAACAGATTTGTAAATGACTTCTATTAAAAAATCTTAACCCCTCTAGTAGTTATCAGCTGCTGTATACTATAGATATACTTCAGAGAAATTTGTGAAGTTCATTCTAGTCTGACAACAGTGCTCTCTGCTGACACATCTGTCCGTGTCAGGAACTGTCCAGAGCAGGAGAGGTTTTCTATGGGGATCTGCTTCCAATCTGGACAGTTCCTGACATGTACAGAGGTGTCAGCAGAGAGCACTGTTGTAAGACTAGCATGAACTTCACAACTTTCTCTGTAGTATAAAGTAAATGATAAGTACTGGAAGGCTTAAGATTTTTAAATAGAAGTTATTTACAAATCTGTTTAACTTTCTGGCACCAGTTAATTTGAAAACATTTGTTTTCCACTTGTTTCCACCGGAGTTCCCCTTTAAGGTCAAAATAGGCTTGGTTCTTAAGGGGATAAAGGCATAATTTGATGGAAAAAAAAAGTGTTTTCAAATCATCCATTACCAAAAGTTATACAGATTTGTAAATGACTTCTCCTTCCAATAGTAATCAGCTGCTGTATGCTCCAGAGGAAGTTGTGTAGTTCTTTCCAGTCTGACCACAGAGTTCCCTACTGTTACCTCTGTCTGTGTCAGGAACTGTCTCCCACATAAGTTAGGTAGTTCTCCCACAAGCTAGGTATGTCTCACTAGAATCCAGGTACCTCCACTAGTAGGCAGGTAATCCCTGCCTACCTGCTAAAATAATAATAATTAAAAAAAACATATTTAGCTTTCCTACACAGAGTCAGGGTGCCTCCTTCCTCCTCCACTCTGGTTCATGCGGTAATGATAAGTGATGTCACTGCATGTGCCAGGGCTGATGTCAGGCTCCATACCAATCGAGGGCTCCCGCCTGAAGATGTCTGCTGCCTGCACCAACAGCTTGGTTGTTCTCAATGGCTGGGGTATCTAGGTCAAGTGTCCTGGGCTGTTTGGTTCCTAACTGGGCTTTGCTTTTTGCTGGGCCCCATAGCAGTGGCATACCCTGCCTCTATGGTGGTTACTCCACTGGTAGTGAGGAGTGTCCGCTCTTGCATGCCACATAGTAAAGCAGCACCAATAATGTTTTTGGCAGCTACATCTGTACGGAGAGAGTAAATTGAAAAATGTATAGTATTTGTTTTATTTTATTGGGTACTGGTCAAGTCAGTGAAACGTTAAAATAAATTCTTCAATCTCTACTCCATGGTCCAGCATACACACTTTTTTTTAACCCCTTAAGGATGGAGGGTGTACCTGTATGCCCTGAGTCCGTTCCCTTTCTATAACGCGGGGTCACGACGTGGCCCTGTGTCATAGCGAGTTGGCCCGGCCTCGAACAACGGGCAGGACCCATGACTTATAGCGCACGATCTTGGTGCCGAGCGCTATTAACCCTTTGGACGCGGCGTTCAAAGCTGAACGCCATGTCTAAAGTGAAAGTAAACTGCTCCTGGCTAGCTCAGTGGGCCGTTTGGGACCACCCTAGTTAAATTGCAGCGTCCCGAACAGCTGGCAGACACAAGGAGGGTCTTTACTTTCCTCCTGTGTCGCCAATCGCCGAATGACTGCGCAGTGCCTGAGATCCAGGCATGAGCAGTCAAGCGGCAGAATCATCGATCAATATTATCGTATGAGATAACAAAGATCGATGTAAAAGATCAGTTAGGGCAGTATTATAGCCACTAGAGGGGGCTATAATACTGCAAAAAAAAGTGGGAAAAAAAGTTAATAAAGATCATTTAACCCCTTCCCCAATAAAAGTATGAATCACCCCCCTTTTCCCATTTAAAAAAAATACTGCATGCGGAAATGTCCGGATTATAAAAATATATTGTTGATTACACCTCATGGTCAATGGCAAATGTGCAAAAAAATTCTAAGTCCGATCAATACAAAAAAAAAATTTGCCCTCATATTGCCCCGTAAGTGGAAAAATGAAAAAGTTATAGGGGTCAGAAGATGACAATTTTAAACGTATACATTTTCGTGCATGTAGTTATGATTTTTTTCCAGAAGTACGGCAAAATCAGACCAATATAAGTAGGGGATTATTTTAATCGTATGGACCTACAGAATAAAGATAAAGTGTCATTTTTACCGAAAAATATACTGGGTAGAAACGTAAGCCCCCAAAATTTACAAAATTGCATTTTTTCTTAAATTTTGTCGCACAATGATTTTTTTCCCATTTCGCCGTAGATTTTTTAGTAAAATAACTGATGTCATTACAAAGTAGAATTGGTGGCGCAAAAATTAAGCCATTATGTGGATTTTTAGGTGCAAAATTGAAAGAATTATGTTTTTTGTAAAGGTAAGAAGGAAAAAACGAAAGTGCAAAAACGGAAAAACCCTCAGTCCTTAAGGGGTTAAGAAGCCATTTCAGACTGTCACATAGACATCTACCTGGGATTTTTTACTTCTCATTGTCACTTGAACAATAAAACAACATTTACTCAGATGATTCATGTTCCTCATGATTGTCTTAGAACACATGACTGACTGGTGGAGGTAAAGGATCACGATGTTTATTAATTCTTATTACTATAGTTTGTCATTTGATTCCCACAAATTATACAATATAAAGACCTTGAGCCCCAGTGTAGTAGGAGTCTCCTGCCTGTGATAGAAGATTAGACGATGGATTCCTGTGACTTTAAGTTCTACCATGAAGATGGATTTGATTCCAGACAATTTCTGGAGGATTACTTTTCAGATAAAAATGACATGGCCTTTAGAGACGACACTTTGGTATTTCCAATTGAAAACCTGAAAAAGATTTTTAAAGGAGGTATGTATCCAGCTTTTTTCAATTTTTTTATTTTTTTTTGTAATTACCTTTTATAATCGAATTTTCATCAATTTATAACATTAACCGTATTCCAGCATCTGTATCACCTAGTACTTTATTAATATTATGTCACCAAACTGATTAATATAAATGTAATTAGTCTAACTATTGTAAATGACAAAAAAGATGAACAAATGTATTTTAGGAGGTGTAAAAGATCTGAGGGGCCACCATGCTGCCCCAGTTATATTACATAAAGGGAACTGAGTAAAGTCTTTTCACCGAACCAGAATCTTTAGAAAAGACATAGAAGGAGATTTACTAAAACCTGTGCAAGGAAAAGTAGAATAGTTGCCCAGAGCAACCAATCAGATCGCTTCTTTACTTCAGAGTCCTATTAAAAAAATAAAATAAGCGATCTGGTTGCTATGGGCAACTGCTCCACTTCCTTCTGGACAGCTTTTAATAAATATCCTTCTTCTGACAATCCTTGCAAAATATACAGAGAATTATTAAGGGTCACTATTTTATTTTATTATAGATGCAATAACATTTAAAGCAACTACAGTATTGTTCAGAATTTTGTGATTTATCAATTTGCAACCCTGTAATTTCCTGACTTTTTTCTTCTCTTTTTGATAATTAGAACTTAATTTCTTGGATATATAGTAATGTGTATTTCACGTTAACTTATAGGCAGTCCACTAAGTGTAACTAGCAGTGACAAAAAGGTGGAATGAAATAGTAGAATATATACGGTATATGGTATTCTCTGTCTATAGAATATAAAGAAATAAGATGCGATTGTGCCTTAAAAACACAAAAAAATAGGACAAAATTAGCTACCATTAATTGTGGTAAGTGATAAGATTAATGAAAGACAGCAATTTATAATATATATATATATATATATATATATATATATATATTATAAATTACTGTATTTTATTAATCTTTCATTAGTCTTCATATATATATATCCCCAGTAAAAATATTATATATATATATATATATATATATATATATATATATATATATATATAATCATCATCATCATTATTATTACTATTATTATTATCATCATCACCAACAATAATATTGTTGCTGGGACATATATATATATATATATATATATATATATATATATATATGTACATATATATATATATATATATATATATATATATATATATATATGTAGTCCCAGTAACAATATTATTGATGATGATGATAATAATAATGATGATGATAATAATATTAATAGTAACGTTATTATTATTATTATTTTGCAGCAACTACAAGGGCCCTGTAGCTTGCTTTAGTTTATCAGTGTATTTATATGGTATTATTTTAACAAATTACTGTCCTTCATTAATCTTAACACTTACCTACCACAGTTACTAACAGCCAAGCTTATCACATTCATTTAAGATGTTTTTTAAGGCATTATCACATTGTATTTTATTATATTCCATAGACAGAATACAATATATCTATTTTCTTAAATCTTATTCCACCCGTTATTGTCCCTGCTAGTTACACTTAGAGATCTGCCTCTGTAATTGATTCCATTTGGGTATATGTATAATATTCAGTAACCTTAGTGTAGTGGTTTATAGGTATTGTGATCTGTGCTCTTTCCCCTTTTATTTCTACTGTACCATACCGTACTGTACCCTGTCTCATCATCCGCCCAGCCTGTCTCATCATCCCCCCATCATTTCCCCCTCCCTCATCATTTCCCCTGTCTCATTATCCCCCCACCCTATCTCATCATCCCCCCAAAATGAAAGGATAGCATACCACGCCACATGCCAAACCCAACATTTTGCTATTGCTTCATCCGGGGCGTCACGCCCGGATGAATCAATAGCGAAATGTTGGATTTTGAGTGTGGCGTGGTATGCTATCCTCTCATTTCGGTTTACTTGCACACTGTTGTCTTATGTTTATATATTGTATTTGATGGGATTTACCATTGTTGATAAACCTTGTACTTTGACCTCCATATCCATTTTACTTGCTTTTAATCATTTTTGTGTATTTCATGACAATTTTTGTAACAATAAAGTACCTTTTGACCTGTAAACGTATGTGCTTTTCTTTGTATAATGCTAATTTAACGTGTGGTCATCTTTTGATCCTTGGGGATTTTTCTGTGTATGACATTTTTGAGGGTTTAAAATATTAGTTACTTCAATAGTTTGGGATTTTTTTCTGCAGGTCAAATTAAAGGAGATGTCCTGATTGACCTCAGCATTGGTCCTATAGCCCATAATCTCTTTGCAGCCTGTGAGTTTTTCAAATATGTCATAGCGCTGAAGGACAGATATACCTGCATCATGGAGCTGAAGAGATGGCTGGACACACGGACAGGAGCATTTTACTGGGGCCATGCCATGAAACTTCATGTAGGCATGGAAGAAAACAGGTAAATATATGGGGGAATTTATCAACAACTTAAGAACCTTTTTGGTGTAAAAAAAAGTTGCAGAAATGTCTGAAAAATTATCTGTGTGCAACTTTGATACTAAGCAGCTACCCCCCCCCCCCCCCCTCATGAATAGAAGGTCGTGGTTGTTCATCAGTATTTTGCACCTGTGCGACCTCCCCTATATGGCATTGTGGCTTATTTACATCATAATGGGAATAGGTTTTTTAACCTGCATTTGTACCAGTAACCAGTAAGTGAGGCCATTTTCTGTGATTTATTTTTTAGTGATTTTTGTCCCATTTTTCTGGACTTATGCTTATGCACAAATTTTGGATTGTCTGCAGCATACAGGTTTGTGCTGCAGGCAATCCAAATACAGTTTCCAAGTAAAAGTATAATACATGTGTTGGGTGCAGCACAAATACAATACAGCAATGCTTACTGCAGATGTGTATAGTGTACTGAGGAATGGACTCCGAGTTGTCGCAGAGTCCCTGCTCTAATCAGATATCAGGCCAACCCAGAGCAGTGACTTTGGAACTCGTCTAGACAGGAAGTATACATTGTATACCTCCTGCTCCGTCAGGAAAGAGTTAAGGGGCAATGCTGTCCATCGCTCCTTAAAGGGTACCTTTCATCGAAAAAAACTTTTTATATATTATAGATTAATGTATGCAGAATAACTTTCCAATAGCATGTTATTAAAAAATATGCTTCTCTCTATTTAATTTTCCACTTTGAAAAAATGACCTGGCCGCAAGCCTTTCTTTAAATAGATTTCAGACTTATGCTGGAGTCCTAAATCTCAGACTGCAGCCGGGACACAGACAAGCTCAGCACTGCTCCCTACTAGGGAGCAGTGCTGAGCTTGTCTGTGTTCTGGCTGTGGGTTATTAACAAATTCTCTCAGTCAGATGGCTTCCACCAATATGCCTGTTAAGTCAATTACAAAAGAAAAAAAATACCTTATTACAAAAATACCTCCACACAACACTTGCTAGCCTTTTAATTAAAAAAAATAAAAAATCTAATTTTTTTTAGTAAAGTCAGTTACAAAAGAAAAACTTTTTTTTTTTTACTTTATTCCCAAAAATTCCTGCACGCAACACTGGCTAGCCTTTTTATTTAAAATAATAAAAAAAAAATAATTTGTTAGTATATTCAGGACGCTCTCCCCAAAAGGGAAAGTAAACATATTGCCCACAGCTTTTTTAATATGCCCCTTTAAATAAAAAAATAAAAAAGAAATAAAAATGTTAAAAAAAGCCTGTTAAAAAAAAGCTATGTGAGAACAGAAGAATAAGCTGTACAGGAACCTGGAGGAGTAAGTGTACAGGTCCTTACACTATGTAGTATACAGGCATCTACATACATGGCTAAAGGTATATCCTAGAAGTGGTTAAATAGGGATGCTCAGCATAGTAAGTTAACCCGTTCAGACCTGAGTCGGTAGAGACATGGCCGGATTGTGCCCCAAAGAGTTGAGTAGCAATGCACAGTTTTACTCCTTAACCCTTTCCTTGCTGGGCAGGAGGTACCTCCTGCACAGTCAAGCTGAAACTATGGCTGTATAGTCTCGGGAAAAGCTAGTAAAGAGCAAGGACTTTTGTCATTAGAGTGACAGTCCTGCTCCTATATACCGGCGACTCTAACTTCATACATGCAGCGCAAAAGGTTTAAGCTCCAGAACAGAAGGTGCTTAATACAAGACTCTCTTTATCTCAAATTTTTAGATTACTTTTGTGTCGCTGCATTAAAAATCCTAAACCTGATTATTATTGAAACTCACCACCTATTCTGGCATGCAGTAGGGCTCCATTTATGTATTACAGCCGGGCTCCTGCTGCTTGATTGAACTGGCACAGTACTAGATGACAAAAATCTAATTATTAAGCTTACATGGTTCTGTATTGGTTTTAAATTTTGGACAATCACTTTCTTATTCTCCCCATTTCTTTCAGTGACCAATTACAGGAAAAAGAAGAAGAAGTCAAATCAGACGTTGCACATGTTGTGAAATGTGACCTTGAGCAAGAAAATATAATGGATCCAATGGTCTTACCACTGGCAGATTGTATCATCAGCGCTTGGCTCCTAGATGCTGTTTGTAAAGACCAAGATGACTATAGGAGATATCTCAGGAAGTTTTCAAGGATGCTGAAGCCTGGAGGACACCTCATATTGATTGGGGATTTAGAGAAAACATATTACACAGTTGGGGATGACAAGATGAAAACTTTTACATACGATGAGAATTTTGCCAGGAAAGCTCTGGTTGGAGAAGGTTTTGCCATTGATAACTGTGTAACTAAGAAGGCATCAGGTGTGAGTGACCTCACTGACTACAAAGGTGTCATATTTATCGCAGCTCACAAAGAGTAGTAGGTCTGTGTAGAAGCTTTACCGGTAATGTGTGCCTGTCATTGAAAATAAATAAATAAAATAAATTTACATTTGAAGGTTGAGAAGGTTGAGATCCCCACTGATCAGGAGAACAAGTAGAAGAAGAGTGCAGTAGCACTTCACTCCCTGGCTTGCAGCAATTACCATCCAGCTTGTCTGGGAGGCCCAACAGACTTATAAAAGGCTACCAATCAATAGATGAGGGCACTGAAGTGGTCAAAGACTTTCAAGCAAAATGGTACGGTCACTAAGTATGAGCTGCGGTCAGTAGCGGTCTGTCACTAGGGGAGACCGGAGTCCTCGTGCCTGTGAGTCCGGAGGTGCTGGGGACCAAGAAATCCAAAGTCGCACCTCAAATACTTGCAAAGAAAAAACAGGGTACCCGCACTCACCGCAGGGCTGCTTTAGCTCGACTCTTCTGGTAGAGACGGACGACCCGGTATAAGACCCGTTTCTTCTGAGCGCTCTGCTACGGGTCTTATACCAGGTTGTCTGTTTCTGCCAGAAGAGTCGAGCTACAGCAGCCCTGCAGTGAGTGCGGGTACCCTGTTTGTTCTTTTCAAGTATTTGTAGACTAATAAAAGGGCCATAGGACGGAGTTTGATGCGATCTCCCGCATGCTTCTTCTGTTCTTTTTTCCTAATTGGTGGGGGTTTCAGCACTAAGACTCCAACCAATCAACTCTTTTGGCATGACTCTGTGACATGTCATCATTTTTTAATTTTTTTTTTAAATGACAGGTACACAGTTTTATTTACATTAAACAGCTTCAACACAAAATATTATAACTGTACAGGGTTTCCTCTATCATCCTATTTCCCTTAATTTATAGAGAATCCTATTAAACTACTTAGTATATGTCCAGTGTATGATCTGAATGTATAACAATATAACTGTCCAGGTTTAATATAAAAGATCTTGTGTTTTATGTATCCCAGAGTATAGTCTTCTAAACACTTTTAAAGCGGATCTGACAGCAGCTAAACAGGGGTAAGAATAAGCCCATGGCTATATAAGGCTTCTCGTCAGTATACCGGGGATAATTTTTTTTTTTTTTTAATATCTCTATAGTCCTTTTCAGCACTGAGATGTAAGCCTTTTTTTGTTAATATGTATATGAGGCTCAAGTGTTTAGTGGGTGGTCCCAGGGTTATCCAGCCCACTTACCCTAAATCACTGCCTCTGTGCCTGTTTGCATACGCCTACCTCTTTTGATTGGCAGTGGGTCGTTTTTTTCAGCACGTGGTAATAAAAGATCAGCTGGTTATCCCCGGGCCTTGCCAAAGTGAGGAACGCCCACTGGACACTTGAGCCTTATTATTTTTTAGCAAAAAAATGATATCTCGGCATTAGAAAGGTTTATGGAGAAAAAAAGGTATGCCTCAGTTTCTGACGAGAATCCTTATCTAACCATGGGCTTATTTTTGCCCCTGTGCCGCTGCTGTCAGGACTAGTGTTGAGCGTGAATATTCGAAATGCTAATTTTTACCGCGAATATCGACACTTCGAGATTTTTCGAATATTTTGAATATAGTTATATATATATTAGTAATGACGAATATTATTATAATTTTTTTTAAATATGCGAAAATATGTGAATATATGCGAATATGCAAATATTCAGTCAGAGGACACTGATCCCTCTTTTTTTAGGTTAAAGATATAATCGCGCATGCGCATTATAAATTTTTGCATGGAAAAAAAGAGAACGAACATAGTGAATATGCAAATATCCCGAAAATAGGACAAATATTCGTCCAAATATTCGCAAAATATTGCAAATTTGTATATGGCCCCTGCCGCTCACTAGTCAGGACCCCTTTAAGAACTTTTATTCTTTTAAGAAGATTCAAACTTTAGGTTATATGATATAAATTTATTGAGAACCCCTTTGATTATGAAATCTTACTGTGGCTTATAGATATGGCCTGATCCTCTAGAACATCAAAGGGGTCTGACTTTTGGAATAAGTTGCTTTTTCATTGTTCTGTTTAATATTTACCTTATATGAAGGGGAGCCTGAGACGAATCTACAATGTGCCCCAGACCAAGAAAAAAAAACACTTCTCAACACGCTAAAACATCTTTTATTTAATGCACCACTTAAAAATAAATGTTATATTCATATATCTGCAAATTGCCAAAAGCATTTGTTACGCCGAGCGCTCCGGGTCCCCGCTCCTCCCCGGAGCGCTCGCTACACTCCTCTCACTGCAGCGCTCCGGTCGGTTCCACGGACCCGGGGCGCTGCGATACCGCCTCTGGCCGGGATGCGATTCGCGATGCGGGTAGCGCCCGCTCGCGATGCGCACCCCGGCTCCCGTACCTGACTCGCTCTCCGTCAGTTCTGTCCCGGCGCGCGCGGCCCCGCTCCCTAGGGCGCGCGCGCGCCGGGTCTCTGCGATTTAAAGGGCCACTGCGCCGCTGATTGGCGCAGTGGTTCCAATTAGTGTTTACACCTGTGCACTTCCCTATATCACCTCACTTCCCCTTCACTCCCTCGCCGGATCTTGTTGCCTTAGTGCCAGTGAAAGCGTTTCCTTGTGTGTTCCTAGCCTGTGTTCCAGACCTCCTGCCGTTGCCCCTGACTACGATCCTTGCCGCCTGCCCCGACCTTCTGCTACGTCCGACCTTGCTTCTGTCTACTCCCTTGTACCGCGCCTATCTTCAGCAGCCAGAGAGGTTGAGCCGTTGCTAGGGGATACGACCTGGTCACTACCGCCGCAGCAAGACCATCCCGCTTTGCGGCGGGCTCTGGTGAATACCAGTAGTGACTTAGAACCGATCCTCTAGCACGGTCCACGCCAATCCCTCTCTGGCACAGAGGATCCACTACCTGCCAGCCGGCATCGTGACAGTAGATCCGGCCATGGATCCCGCTGAAGTTCCTCTGCCAGTTGTCGCTGACCTCACCACGGTGGTCGCCCAGCAGTCACAACAGATTGCGCAACAAGGCCAACAGCTGTCTCAACTGACTGTTATGCTACAACAGTTACTACCACAGCTCCAGCAACCATCTCCTCCGCCAGCTCCTGTACCTCCCCCGCAGCGAGTGGCCACTTCTGGACTACGACTATCCTTGCCGGATAAATTTGATGGGGACTCTAAGTTTTGCCGTGGCTTCCTTTCCCAATGTTCATTACACTTGGAGATGATGTCGGACCAGTTCCCCACTGAAAGGTCTAAGGTGGCTTTCGTAGTCAGCCTGCTGTCTGGAAAAGCCCTGGCTTGGGCCACACCGCTCTGGGACCGCAATGACCCCGTCACTGCCTCTGTACACTCCTTCTTCTCGGAAATTCGAAGTGTCTTTGAGGAACCTGCCCGAGCCTCTTCTGCTGAGACTGCCCTGTTGAACCTGGTCCAGGGTAATTCTTCCGTTGGCGAGTATGCCGTACAATTCCGTACTCTTGCTTCTGAATTATCCTGGAACAATGAGGCCCTCTGCGCGACCTTTAAAAAAGGCCTATCCAGCAACATTAAAGATGTTCTGGCCGCACGAGAAATGCCTGCTAATCTTCATGAACTTATTCACCTAGCCACTCGCATTGACATGCGTTTTTCCGAAAGGCGTCAGGAGCTCCGCCAAGATATGGACTCTGTTCGCACGAGGCGTTTCTTCTCCTCGGCTCCTCTCTCCTCTGGTTCCCTGCAATCTGTTCCTGTGTCTCCCGCCGTGGAGGCTATGCA